>NW_010205127.1:11432-27122 GCF_000695765.1 Mesitornis unicolor | reverse complement strand
GATTCTGTGATTCTGTGTAATGCTTGAAATGGCACCTTTGAAGGAAGCCCCCGTGCTCAGCATGACCCAAGGTGAGAGCAGAGGGGGAACGGATCTCCCACCGAATTAATGACAACCCTGGTGTCTGGAAGGAGCCATCCTTGGCAGGTGGAAAGCAGGCAAAAAAACCCTCCTGTAACAGGGATAAATGTCAGCTCTAACATGAATCATGCAACCCATCTCCAGCGAGCTTGATATTTGCAGGATATCCTGATTCACTGCGTCCTGCTGACAGGAAAGAAGTTTGTTGCTACAGATTTCAGTGACAGCAAAAGCCAACGTCAACTCAAAATGCCCTTCCTGAAAATAATATTCAACTGGGTAACATTGTACATTAAAAAAAAGGAGGAAGATGCCAGGGAGCAGCAACGTTCCAGCAACACCTTCATCACAATATGGTTTTCTCTTTAAAGAGCCCGTGGAGCCAACCACATAATGTCACGTGCAACAGGTGAATAACCCAGCATACGAATTCAGAAAGCAATTATTATGACTATTATTATTTTAATCACATAAAAGGACACTGCAGGGTTTCGTCATTTTGTGATCACAGTGAACGAGAGTCACGGGCAGCGCAGAAAAGCTGCACCAACGACCGCACCATTGGAGGTTACCATTCCTCTCCTGGTAGTTAGAGTGTTGCTAAATTACTGTTTTCATCCAATTACCTTTCCCATGTTCAATATTCACACATCAACTCCTAACCGAGGTGGGCGCGTTTCCTGCCTGCTTCACGGTTTCCTGGCTAAATCACTGATGAAAGATGCGGCTATTTGGGCAACGTCTGGTTCAAAAGGTAAGACTGGGGGGGTTGCAGAGACCAACTCTGGGACGTGGAGCCTTTTGTGCCCGATTCGGCCCAGCACCTGAGGTCGAAAAGCACTTTAACTGCTGTGAAAAGTTCCTGTGAAAGGAATTTGGTGGTGCAAGTTTCTTGACTCTCCATCAGACCAGAGACCGGGCAGGTCACAGTGAGGAAGGGTTGCACTGCACTTGCCATGAAGAGCTAAAAAGGAGGTTGTTGAACCTCAGGACAACCAACTCGGTACTTTCTAGAGGCCTCTGTGAATATATTCACATAGGCACCACTTTCCTTCCCCAGCCACTTCAGTTCTTTTTAATCCTGGAGAGCCAAAATAGCACCATTTCCAGCCAACGAAGACCAATGACCTCCTGTCTTCAAAACAAACTGTCAGGACAGCTCAGGCCAAAGTCTGAGCCGAGAACACAAACACAGCCTCAGCAGCCACCGATTTTCCCAGGAATGTGTACTCTGACACCAAGCAATCAAAGGTGGAACAGCACAGAGGGCTCTAAGCGAGGGCAAACACCTCACATTTTGAGATCCAGCTGCTGTCTGAGCTCTGCCATCCCATTCTGGCGACCCGGCCGTGTCCCAGACGTGACAGTTGTCACATGGATTCACATCAGCTGAAGCTACGGAGCCCCACAACGATGCACAAATTCAGCATATGCTGAAAGAAGCAACGGCTACGACACGGCAATTCATAATTATAGGCATGATTTCAAGCGGGGAGAGAGGGGGGGAAAGAAAAGTGGGTAAAACTAGTTACAGGTCGCTATTTTTATACTGAAATTAATACACTAATGTGCAGTTAGGTGGTGAAAAGTGACTGCGCCTAACAGCACAGCAAGGTTCCGTATTTACTTGCTGTCACTGATTTCAGAGCAAATTGGCTCAGGTTATAAGTCAAAGAAGGATTCTTCTGCTGCCAGCACTGCACACTTCAAGAGATAACCGAAAATCAGGCTTCTTACCTTATCATTGTTAAAAGACTGTGCAATCAAAATGTAGCTGACAATTCAGCTGATGCATGAGCAGAAATAGATGCCAGCTCAGTCTCCCGTAGCTGGAGAAACTCTGTAAAGCTAACAGGATTTTAAAAACATTTTGTCAGAAAAATAAGTGGCTATGACAGACCCAGGGAGCGGGCAGAATAACAATTCAGCTGCAGAGCGCGGGCTCTCACGGTGACAGGTGCATTTCAAGTGCTGGGCTGCAGAACGGGGCTGCCCTTTCCAGCAGCCTCACGCCAAGGCATTCAAGATGCTTTGCAAACACCAATTCATGCGATGCTCACAACGCCGAAGCCAGGAATGTGGAGATGCTGGGGTAAGAAGGGTTAAAATAAGCAGATCAGCACTGGGAACACAATACAAACCTGCGGAGCTCCACCTTCGCCCTCAGCCGTTTTTCTTCAGTAGTTCTCCTAAAGAAGCACATTTTGGGACTGATGCTAACAGTGGCCAGATACTCCACAGGCCTTCCTTAAGTTAGGTTAAAAGCAGAGAGAAATTTTGCAGATAACTCTGAAAACCCCGCAGCCGTGCAGACATCCACATGGCACCCCGAGGTGCGGGTTTTATCCCAGCAGAGATCGCCCGGCAGCGGGCTTTGCCCGTTTCCATGGCATAATTTCCAGGGAAATCATCAGGCATCTGAAACGGCTGCAAGTTCTAAACCATGCCTACCCCACTGCAGGGAAAGGGAAGGGATGTTTAGTGTGGCGTATCTCATCCCAAGCATCACAGATGAATAAATCATGCTTGTGAAAGAACCGTGGCTAGCGGGTTTAAGGAAAGGGCTTTGAAGTTGCAGTGATCATAAATGACAGCAATCAGAAGACTTCTGTACAAATAAGCTATGTCTAGAAAAATATGGGAAAATCTTGATAAAACTGATGCCCAAGGATGAGGAGGATCTGGAAAGCATCACTCACAGGTAGGAACATAAAACCCGGTCCCCAGATCAGTCCAGGCGAGTGGCAGCGCTGCCTTCAGCGCGTGTAGCCCCCCAGCACTCACTTGGGTGGAGGATGGGTCTGATCTCTGGGTCTGAAGTTTGGGAACTGCACAGATGCTCTCCCAGATGTGAGCAGCCACCTTCCAAAGCAGGGGAGAAAGGAGATTACCCAGCGTGGAGATACAGGAGCTGTTCTGCCTGTGATGTTCCTGCCGTCGGGGTAGACGCTGGGGAGGAATGAGAGCTCACGGCTGTTAAGAGAGGCACAACGCTCTGTAGGAGCAGAAGGTGAATGTTTATTTCATATTTCTGCTTTGATTAGAAAGAATATTTGCTAAAGAGCAGCTCCCCCGCTTCCCCCAGGGTGACGCTGCTAAACTGAAGGCTGAGCTACAAGTGAGCATCGCATCCACAACAGGAAAATGTTATCACCCTTCAAGAACTCGACTGCTGCTCATCCACACAAACACGCTTGAAAATAGCCCTAAAGAGGCTCCTTCCCTCCCACGTGGAAGCAGCTGCAGAGAAAGCTCAGCTTAATATTGACACCTCCAGCCTGGAGAGCACCCGATTTGCCTCCATTACATCTGTCATTTGGAATAAAAAGATGTGTGATGTGACAGGAGGGGGAACGGGCAGCAACGAAGGCAGCAAACAGCGCCCTGGCCTCATTTCTAAAAGCCTCCCAAGACCAGAGAGATGGAGGCTGCAGCAAGGGATTGCCCAATGCATCTGTTCTTTACCAGCCCCAGCATAAAGCAGGAAAAGCTTATTTAAGAGGCAAAATGTACCACATAGCTTCTTTTCTGCGAATTTCTGCAAATCCTTGTGCTCCAAAGCATTTTCCTTGAGAGTGCTCACAGGCACGCTCCAAACAAGCGTCAAGCACTGCCAATTGTTTTAGCATGATAAATGCATTTTAAGGCTTTCAATATTTTTGTCTGTTTACAGGCACGCTCCTTGAGGAATTTTGACAAGGTTGCCAGAAAGGAGAAGTTGCAAAGCGCTAAACTTCGAGCTGAAGTCGATGCAAATTCTCAAGCGAGAAACGTGGGTATTCTTGAAAGAGGAAGGCAAAGAACAAACGCAAATCCTTGCTCCTGTCAAAGTGGGGCTGGGCAGGACCAGTGGCTGCTCACACACAGCCCGTGCTGGTACAAGGCATGCTTCCAAAATTGCTTCCTCCAGATACTCCAGCAACCATTAACGCAGCTTCCATGCAACTTATAATACAGCACAACCAGATGGGAGCTAACTCTGCTGGTACTGAAGAGGTGAGTGCCTCATCTGGGCAACAAGAGGACTCCATGGTGGCACCATAAGCGGAGAACCAAGGTTTCTCCTCATGCTGTGGCTGAACTAAAAGCCAGCCCTTCCTCTGCCACCTCCTTGCAGTCCAGTGGTCAAACAGGGCTGCTGCTGCTCTTTGAGGGTTTGGCCATCCAAGAAGACACATGATGCTATTTCCACCTTCACACACAACTCACAGCTCCCCAGCACTGACACACATCCACACAGAGCAGGGGATGTCCACAGCTACAAAACATCACACCCATGGCAGGCACCTGATGTAGAGACGGACTGAGACACCCAGAGAGGGCAAAAACAGGAATGGGAGTGTTTCTTCATATTATTTTAGTCCAATCCTTCTGCTCTGAGGGAATAAATAACCAATAATTTGCCCACTGAAAAGCTCTATTTCATCCTAATGTGGGCAAAGGACTCCAGGAGAGAATTTCTGCAAAGCAGAGTCCTGTGGAAAGGAGCTGGGAGAGCTCTATAAAGCCCAAGGTGCTGCTAAAGCAGGTTCTGCTGCTGCTCCTCTTTCACCTTCTGCACCTTCCCACCACGGCCCAACCTGCTCAGGCAAGGCCAAGCTGGGGCAGAGCAAGCAGAGCAGGGAAACACTTTGAGTGCAAATGAGGAAAAAGAGACTTTATACCCCAGAAAGTCACCGAGTACCCCAGCACAAGTCACTGAGTACCCCAGCACAAGTATCCCAGCAGAACCAGCAGGGGAATAAGCACTGGAATGACGCAAGCGGCTCACACGAGAAAGGTAGTCTGCTAAAGAGTCAAATTATACAAGCCAGTAAGCACATACTATAAAGAGCCTTTAATATTGATTCACTCACTCAATATTTCATGGAATTCACATCTTGCTCAACAGTGGAGAAATGAGAGAGAAAATGCTCAGTTTGGCGAGGTCCTGACGTCGGCAGGCGCAGACAAATCGCAGCATTGTCAGGTTTGGACCGAATTCATGTTTTAATAACGGCGCTGCTTGGGTTTAGCGCCGTTCTCAGACTCATTTTAGTGCTGGATCCACACACAGATGTGATATGGGTGGGCACCGAGAGATGCCTGCAGGAATGAGACCCCCAGCACTGGGATACGAGCAGGTAACCCCTAGGAGCTGTGCTGAACGTCTCGCTTCATAAAAATGGGAAAAGGAAAGAAATCAAAGCTGTTACAGACACCTCACTGCACTGCAGGGAAAGGAGCTGACGTGGACATGTGACCTCTAAAAAATGCAACGAAAAGGCACTAAAACGGACCAGAACTCACCAAACATGTTACCGATGTGGCCGTTCTTGGTCACCGGTCGCAGTTCGTTTTTTCCGAGCGCGTATTGTTTGTAGTTATCCCAAGCGAATTTCATCATCTGTAAAGAGAAAAATTGGATGAAAGCGCTCAACAAACCTGAGTGTTTTCTAAACTTCAGCTTTGGAAGCGAATAGAAGTTTCCCATTCACTGCTAAGCCTGGCAACCAATGGCCCATTAATGACAATAATCTTAATTTGTGCTTAATTGCACTGATGAGCGCGGCTGCATCCAGCAGTTTGCTGAAGTCCCAAACTCCTCACTCCTGATGCAGAACTTGGGACGGGCACATTTCAATAGTACCACAACACCCAGCACACCCAGACCCCACTTTTTCCCTGGTCTGTGCAAGCCAAGCGGGAATTTCAGAAGGTGCCTCCACCATTGAATTCCTCACCTTTTTCAATGGGAATTGGCATTTCAGACTGGTAATTAAAACAGGCTAAAGATGGAAGGCCAAAGCTGACATATCTCTAAGCGCAGTGATGTTGCCTCCTGAGTTTTCACATTTCTTTATGATAGCGATAAGGAAACTCGACCAAACTGCTAAACCACCCTCCATCTGCCCACCCTGCAGCAGAAACACGTGCGACTTCGGCAAAGCAGCACCACCGAGGTACCCAATGCACTCAATGCTGTGGGGAGCACAGGAAGAAACCGGTCTTTGCTTAAGGACTGCACAGAAGTTGTATTTCCATTTAAGAACAGAACACCTCCTGAAAGGAGAAACGGGAGATCCATGGCATGTTGCTATCTTCCTATCCAAACTCAAAGTGCTTTCCTAAGAGAGCTCTTCCAACTCAAAGAGTTCCTCTGGGAACATCTGAACCGTCCTGCCCGGGCTCAGCACATCACCCCTTCCCTGAGGGCCGCAATGCAGTGGATTTGTGCAATTTCCAACACACACGCCCCAGCACTGCTTTTTCTGTCCTCCTGCCCCTTTGGCTCCAGCTGGAAGGGAAAATTAAATGTACAAGTATCCTCTACTGCTAGGAGAGACCAGGACTTGTCAGCTTCTAAAAAGTGCCTTAAATAAAGCCTCCTTTCACAAAGCACACAGCCTGGCTCTGAGCAGTTTCAGCCCCAGAGTCGCAGTGACCTGTACGTTCTTTGATTCAATCAGTGGAAAAAAAGGCAGAGAACAAAAGGGAAGAAGGCAGCCTCAGAGAACCGACAATATTCTGCACCGCCGCTCTACAAAGAGAAGTCTCCTAAAATGCTTCATTCAAACAAGACATTTGAGAGAAGACGACAGTTTAAAACACATCATTCCTCGCACAGTGCCCCTGTCTGGTGTCTGCAGCAGCATTTACTGCTCTGTTTCAGGATCACAATACGCAGGTTACTTTGGTCTGAAACTCCTACTGGCATTTCGGTTCTTATTTTCATCCTTCCCCCCAGCTGCGTGTTTCACAAACCCCAAATCTCAACCCTCCGGCAGTATCCTCTGTACACAAAAAGCCTCATCACCACATTTCCCCCTCCCAACACTCTTTTAAACATCAAGCTTTCAAAATAAAGTATTGCAGGGCTGGTCATTTGGACAAGGAGAAACATTTGCTGAGCTGGTTGATAACGCTCAGAGTCCGACAGCAGCAGGGGAAGGAATGTTGGACAAGCAGATCAAGTCCCTTTGGGGTTTCAAAACTCCGCGTGGGATGAATTAGTCACTGGGGTGCTCTGCTCCGAGGAAACGAAACAGCGACGGGGCTGGGAGGGGAGAAACCCTCCACAAAATTCACTCAGACGTGCTTCAATCATACGACTTGGAGTGATGGTTCTATTTTCACTAGATCTCTGGTTTCTGGGTTGTTTTTTTCCAGTGGCATTATTCTAAAGGGGAAGTTCTTGTTCTTCATTAACGCAACAGGACAAATCTTTGAGGAACTCTGGATTCTGAGAGCTTTAACATCTCAGAGCTTGATCCCGAAGTTCAGTGCAGGAAAGATGGGGTTTCCACAAAAACAGCGAGGGACAGGGCTCAGGGCACCAGAAAGGAAACAGCCAGGCAAGATACTTGGTTCACTTCTCTAAACCAGAGCTGAGGGAGGAGGACCCACCCTTCTGGCACACACAGAGCCCGGACACGAAGAGGATGTGGAAATGACTTTATTTTGTTGCACAAAACTCCTAACGCTGTAATTCTGAATCGGCTGAGTATGAAATTTGAAGTGATTTCCTTCCCTCAACTTTTTTTAACCCCTCTATTGCAAAAGGCCTGAAGTTTCTCCCTCAAAACATATGACACCAAGGTGTCCCTGTCACCTCTGTCACAGGCAAGAAACCCCCCATGGTTTCCCTTCCACCACTGCTTGCATCCTCCCTGGGGAATCTCCTCCTCCCCTGGCTCCTCGCACAGGGAGGGCCTGCACAAGGGCTGCTGAGACACCCCAAAGTGACTCAACCTCACACCGGGCTCCCAACTTCTATTTGAATAAATACCTTTATTCTTCATTTCCCTATTCAACCGTTTTCAGCCGCATTGGTCACGGTGCTGCAAGAAGTTCCGCTACAAAATGATTTCTCGGGCTGCGCTGCCTGCAGCGCCTTGAACTCCCCTTCCCAACTCCATCCTGAGCTGATGCTCGGGCAGGCAGCGGATGGAGGAGATTGGCTATGCACCTTGCTGTCACTTTTCCTTCACGCAAACAAAATTTCACTCGCTGCTTTTAAACCCTGCATATTTGGGAGGCAAAACGCAGAGTGCGGCAGCCTTTCATTTCCCAAGACCAAGCTTTCCTCTCTCTCTAATGACAGGTCCAAAAGCAGCAACTGGAAAAGTTTAAAAGCATCTGCGCCTTTCTGCCCATCCCGGCTTTCTGCAGCTGCCTCTCCAGTCCCAATTTAGCAGATCAACGTCCAAACCGCTGAAGAGACTCATCAAGTTGCTAAAAGCGGGGACTCCACATTTAAACACCGTACGAGGACTGGGATGGAGCTTTCAGAGGCGTCCTCTGACGGAGGAGCCAAACTGCAAGGGATGGAGCCGAGAGATGCGAACGGGAGATCCGCACAGCGAGTGTTGAAGTCCACTTCCCGATGAGACACCAAGCGAATAATTGAGGCCATCCCGGTCAGGACAAATCACAACACGTCAGCATTAACGTTGTACCATTTCGGATTTGAAACACGGCAGCAGAAGCACAAAAATTAAGGAAATCGATCCGTAATTGGAGATTTTGTTCTCGCCGCTATGCCATCTGCCATCCGACAGACAATTATCTACTTGGCCCTGAAATCCGAATCCCCTTGGCTTTCTGCTGATTTATAACAGAGATTTCCACATTAATAATCGAGTTTGTCAAATTGCTCTGTCTTTTCTATACTTTTAAGTCACTTTTTACTTTGGAGAGGTTCACTTACCAGTCAATTACATATTCAAATCAACTCCAAGCAACTACAGTGAATTCTGTAAATTATCCCTTTCATCATGTAGACCATTGCCTTTTCCTCCGCTTTGCTCCGTCAAAAAAGATCTTGCTATATAGAAATATTTCTATTTAGAAGTCAGCTGTCTAAATAATCTCCTTTAAAACACCAGGCCAAACATGAAGTGCTTGTGTCCCTTCAAATACCACAGCAGGGAATCATACAGGTATTGAATGTTTTCACTGATACTATAAATTTCTCCATCACCAAGCACACCACGACCACCGCTTTGCCCACTCTTTCATTACCATTTGCTCTTGATATCTTTTAATAGGAATTCTTACATTTTCTGAGATCAAATATACCAAATCACACATTAAAAATCTCTCCAGATTCAATAAATTAAAGCATCAAAGTTGCTAATGATCAACAGGGATCCAGATAATGCAGAAATGGGGCTCGGGGTAAAAACTTGACCAAGGAAGCATCTTCACTGAGTAGAGATGTGCGAGTCTGATGTTCTTTAATATACAGAACAAAGAAACCGCTGAAAATCCCTGCATTTCTGTACTTGCAAAAAGAGGAAAAAAGACAAGAAAAGGAATTAAAAAAAAGCCCTCCCACATCACTTCCCTCCTGTCATTACCAGGAAGATTGCAAAATGCTTTCCCAAACAGCTATTTGATGAGCTTTATCCATCCAGGCTGGGATAATTAGTAAATGCTTAAAAGATGAAATCTAAATATACCGACCAATCAGCCCCTGTCAAGAACTTCCAAGGAACGTGACACAAAGCCAATATCTTCACAGGACAACCGCTGCTGGGGCTCTTCAGCACGCTGTCTTCAACTCCCCTTCAAATACTCAGCCATTAAGCTAGCCAAGAAACTAAAAAAAAAACCCCAAATAAAACCAAAAAGTAGGTGCTGGTGGATGTAATTTTCAAGATTCCTTCCCCTGTTGTAATTTCTTACTTGGTTTTTCCCACCTCAAATTACCAGCCAGGTTTCTCTTCCTTTTTCTGCAGCTGGAGCCAGATAAGTTGACAGACCCGTTTCAAAACCAGGACCTGTGTTTTCCCATCTCTCACCTTCTTGCTACCCCAAAATAGCCCTGTTCTAGTTCGGATTTTTAACCTGCAGTATAATGCCATATATTTTCCCCCATCTGTGTAAAGAATAATTTGCCACATGACAAGATGCAGAGGAAAAAAAGGAACCGACTGTCAGTCTTATAGAAAAGGGTCTGAACACACCAGGAGAAGCCACTTACATCTGGAATAATGGGTGGTATTTGTTCCTAATCAGACTGTCATACTCTATATACATTATATACATACTTCTATTCACTAGCACAGAACATGAGGAGTTGGAAGGGACCTGGAAAGCTCCCCCAATGCAACCCCTGCCAGAGCAGGAGCACCAGAGCAGTCACACAGGAACACGGCCAGGGCTTTGGGTGTCTGCAGACAAGGAGACTCCACAACCTCTCTGGGCAGCCTGGGCCATGCTCCATAACCCTCACCCTGACAAAGTTTGTCCTCATCTTCAGCTTGAACCTCCTGTGCTCCAGCTTGGGACCATTGCCCCTTGTCCTGGCATTGGCCATCCCAGAGCAGAGCCTGGCTCCTTCCTCCTGACACTGCCCTTTCCCAATGGATCCCCAGGAATGAGGGCACCCCTCAGTCTCCTCTGCTCCAAGCTCAAGAGCCCCAGCTCCCTCAGCCGCTCCTCAGCAGGAGATGCTCCACTCCCTCCATCACTTTGTGGCCCTGCTGGACTCTTTCAAGCAGTTCCTGTCCTTCTGGAGCTGAGGGCCCAGCACTGGACACAAGATTGCAGCTGTGGTGTGAGCAGGGCAGAGCAGAGGGGCAGGAGAACCTCTCTGCCCTACAACCACCCCTTCTCACCCACCCCAGGATGGCATTGGCCTTCTTGGCTCAAGGGCACATTGCTGGCTCATGGTCATCTACTGTCCACCAGGACCCCCAGGTCCTTTTCTGCCTGGCAAATACACGTACATACACATTATATACACTAAATTACAGTATATTATATATACTATATACATATACATTATATACATAATTCAGGATTGACTGTGGGGAAAGCAACAAAACAGCACCGTGTTTATTATCCACTGCTGGTTTTAGTATTATCACACAGATATAAATACTCATACAAACACCGTGGCAGAACGTTATAAAAATGCTAGAAAATTTTTGATGCAAAGGTGAGCAACTTCTCAGGCTGCTTCTTGGGACACTTTCCTTAGAAATACTTGTATGTGATGGCAAAACAGCACCAGAAAAGCTGTGTGTTAACTCCAGGTGACTGAGAGGCTCCGTTTGAGGGGCACACACCAACACCCACAGCTTTTACTTCCTGGGTTTAAAAGCCTGCACCTCGCAGAGCAGACACCGAGACGTTACCAAGCAACCCCCAGAAACGGACACTGACATTGATAATCCATCCTAAGGTAATTACATTTTATAATTAAAGATTACAGTAAATCCAATAGATCCCAACAGGAACTTGAGCAATTTAGAGACGCGCTAGCTAACCTGCCTGTTTTACAGCATCCACGTCGGCGTCTGTCTTTGAATAAAACATGAAGTGAATTGCAGAGATTTTCATCTCATACGCTTTCAAAACAACCGATAACCATTACAGAGTCTCACCTGGGTGTTAATCTAACGTCATCTTGTTTCTCTAAATAAAGTATCGTTCTTCTTGCGACTGATGGGTAAGTAAAAGGTAACCCGAGTGTGTCAGTACCGAACGAAAGCCCTGGCAAAACCAAGTGAGCACAATCTCAGCGACTCCGACAGCGCCGGTATTTTGTCTCTGCTGAAAACAAATAACCAAAGGGTAGGGAACAGCGTGGGACTGAGTTCATTTGGCAAAGTTATGCTCAATATTCCTCACTCAATGATCCTGCAGGCGCAGAATCACTTTGCAGGAGGTGGCGGTGGCAGATTCGGGTCCAAACTCAACGCGTGTCTGCACGCAACGCAACGCCAATACCTGGGCAAGGTCCCCACTGGGAGGGCAGAGGTTACCACGATGGTGACGTGGTTCTTGGTCACAGAGCAGATCCGGGACTGAGCACGGGGATCACACACGCCCGTAGCAGTGCAGGGGGCTGAGCAGCCCCCAGGTAACACAGAACCGATTCCTGTCCCAAACGCGCTTCCCCCAAATCCAATTCCTGCAAATCCACCCTTTGCAACAGCTCCCAAAGCTCGGGAAAGCCTCAGCTCTCCAACAGCTGCCGTTGCCACGGTTCTACTCATTTTTTCCTAAAACACGAGATCAAGGCTCACGTTTCCATACCCAAAGCACCACCCGAGCACACAGCTCCTCCCTTGTGCTCAGCTCTTTATAACGGATTCTAAAACCAAATCTCAAACCTTGTCAGCCTGTAAATACATCAGCCGATGGTTTAGTGCTAGATGGTAGGTAGATACCGTGAATTACTTGCTACGTGGGGCTTTATCTGTAAGTAAATACAGCAGTAATTCAAGCAATGGGTGAGCAGATTGCTTCAGATTTTTCTGGCAAAGTCCTGGCAGTCTGTTTTCCAACTTGTGTGGATGGTTTTTATTACATCAGTCACTATCACAGCTCGCTCCCTCTCGCACGATAGCCAGATGCGGCAGACCACTGCTCAGAAAAACTGATTTCCAGCACCAGAAGCAAAGCAGGAATCCTTTAGGAAGCCAGAAGAAATCCTCTTCTAACACACAGCCACAAGGCACCTTCCAGAGTTGTAATGAAAAGGCTGCAAGTTCTCCTTGCTGCTCCCTGACAGACAGCGCAGGTGAGGAACGGAGATCTGCAGAGGTAAAGCACTCTGTCCTCAGCACCATCAGGACCAGGAGCCTGATTTGCATCTGGAATATTGCATCCAGTTCTGGGCCCCTCAGTTCAAGAAGCACAGGAACTGCTGGAGAGAGTCCAGCGCAGGGCTACAAAGATGATCAAGGGAGTGGAGCATCTCCCTTATGAGGAGCGGCTGAGGGAGCTGGGGCTCTTTAGTTTGCAGAAGAGGAGACTGAGGGGAGACCTCGTTCATGTTTATAAATATTTAAAGGGTGAGTGTCACGAGGATGGAGCCAGGCTCTTCTCGGTGACAAACAATGATAGGACAAGGGGTAACGGACACAAACTGGAACACAGGAGGTTCCACTTCAATTGGAGAAGAAACTTCTTCTCAGTGAGGGTGACAGAGCCCTGGCCCAGGCTGCCCAGAGAGGTTGTGGAGTCTCCTTCTCTGCAGACATTCAAAACCCGCCTGGACGCCTTCCTGTGTAACCTCATCTGGTGTTCCTGCTCCGGCAGGGGGATTGGACTGGATGAGCTTTGGAGGTCCCTTCCAATCCCTGACGCTCTGGGATTCTGTGTGATTCTGTGAAAAGGAAAAGAAGACAGCACAGAGCAGTCCAAGGTCGCTGGAGTTAGCGACAAGGACGGAAATAGAGCTCAAGAGTCATCCTGACTCACAGTCCCTGCTAAGAAAGCTGAATGGGAGAAAGAGCAGCTCCAAACACAATTAAACTAACTCCTAATTAAATTCCTAATGCAACCAGATTTAACCGTGTCAAGAGGGGGGGAAAAAAAAGCCAAACTTCGATAGGAGTGTGTCAGGCATGAAGGCCCAGCTGGATCCAGCTGCATCTAAATCAGGAAACGTGTCAGCAAGAGCAGTTCAAGATTTGGCAGTTCGGTTTCCTAATGAGATGCTCAGCCATAGGAGGATGACGATGGCTCTGAGAACAAATTTGCAAGTCTAGACCGAAGCACAGGGTGATTTAGTGGAGAGATAAGAAAAGCTGTAATCTCATCTCCTTCGCTTCCTCGGAGTCAAAGCCTGTGGAAAATATTAACAGAAATAAAAGGTGTCTGTGTCCTCGGCCACCCCAATGCTGTCAGCGCTGTGTTTCCTCCTAGACTTGAACTGAGCAAACTGAGAACCCAGAGCACACCCAAAGCTGATGCTGCCCAAGGCCAGCAACAAACCCCAGCAATAAACCCCATGGAGACTCTCCTGGTCCCAAGCTTGTTCCCTATTCAAGCACTCGCTGCCGTGAGGGTTGGGGATCCCGCATCCACGATGCCCCGTTTCCACCCGGCAGCTGTCGCCAGGGGAAGCGACCCTATTAAATCTGAGGGATGATTCCTTCCAGAAACGGGTACTCCAAAGGTAATTTGGCACGCTGCAAAAAGAACCTGGGGTCAGTGTCAAAGAGCACAGCTAACGACAGCTTGTGTGGTGCAGATGGAAATGGAGACGTTCTGCCAGCAAATGTACAGAAAGTGAGATACGGGAAAGATTAAAAATTGAAGAGAGGACTCTTCAGGAAAAATGAGCTTAAAACCACAGGAATAATTATGATCTCCCCAGTTATTACCACAGAATGAAGGCAGAAACAGCTCTTTTAGCAACTTGTGTAAGCGTGAGGAAATCAGAAAACAGATTTAAGTCCATTATAAAACATTGGGGTTCTTTTTTATACTGTGCATAATTGGGATTTAGCTCTGGTTTACTGCTTCCACGCATTCAAATTTCCCACCCAAAAGAGATTTCTTAGAAATTTAAGTTGTGAGCATAGAGCTGTAGCACTTAAAAGTGCTTTCAAAGTGGAAGATACCAGAATGTGTCCAAGTAACAAGAAAAGACAGGAAATCAATCTCTTTTTGTAAAGTATTAGAATATTAGATAATAATATTCTAATATTAGAATATTAGGTACTTAAAAGTATTCAAATATACCCATGAACCACATCACACTGAGCTATACTTTACCAGTGATGCTCGTTTCAGGAATTATTGTATGTGCTGCACTCTGGAAGCCAAAAGGTGCCACATATCCAAATACACAGACACAGATTTTCATGCACAAAGAGGCCTATCAAGCAAATATTTCCCCCACGGCTCCTGCGACGTCACAAATCATTACCTTTACGCTCCAACGCGATGGTCCACTTCACAAGATTACTTTTGCTACCAAAGTTGCTCATTAGGAGATGTCAAAACCCACAACAACTCTTTCTGCAGCCACCGCCAAGGGCTCCGTGCTCTAAGACAGCAGATGGGCCCAGAAAGCAAGCAGTACACTTTGCGTGACACTATTATTGGTATTTTTCAAGTCCTTTTCACTCTAGCTAGTAATGGCTTTTCTTAGTGACTACTGTTTTATTCCGCCGTGCTTTGAGAGAGGAAAGTGGGGGGAAAAAATGACTTACCTGGTAATGGTGCTGCTTCAAATGTCACCTCAGACTCCCCCTCCTGAGTTCTGTGCCTGCAGCGTAAACCACGCAGGAAATTCCTGGAGCTCTCAAGATTTTGGGCACTGTGACGTACCTATAGGCTGCCTTGAGGGCTCTTGCATTTCAACTACATCCCTTCGAGCGTGTACAGCACAAGGTCTTTGTAGATCCCTAATTGCACCCTCCTTAAAAGTGACCAGCGTTCCCGGTGAATGATGTACGGCGATCAGGGAAACATCCATCAGCTCCTCACCGTTACATCCCCACGTCAGAAGGGAAGGTGGATGGAAACACGAGCACCGAGCAAGATTGTTTTTCCAGAGCTGCATTATGACAAGGTAAATCATTTTCTTTCTCCCCGAAGATACCATCTGCACAGGAGTCTCATTTCTGGAGAGCCAGAGCCCAAGGGAACGCTCTAAAAGAGGCTGTAACGATAGCTAACCCAAAATGGGCAGAATGCAAGGGAAAAAAGCCAAGGCGTGGGGACATTTTTCTTTTCTTTTTCAAGGAAATGAATAAAAAGAAGAAAAAAATGTCTGTCCTGCAGGTTCTGCAGACATCAAACAGATCAATTATGAAAGGAAACCAAACAGAGACGATAGGAGGCTTTGTACTCCCGAGCCTTGGATGTGGGACCACA
>NW_010205127.1:10355-11420 GCF_000695765.1 Mesitornis unicolor | reverse complement strand
CAGGAATATGTGGGTGTGGAACTGAAAGACTAAACAGGGGCCACGGTCTCTGTGTGTAAATCTGCCATGGAGCCCTCCAGAGGCAAGGAAATAAAAGATTTCCTCGCCTAGAGCTGAAATATCCCAACAGTCACCATGAAGCACGGTTATGGAAACTACCATGCAGCAGAAGGCTGGGTTTCTGTGTAAGGTTCTGAATCCAGCCGCCCAAAGAGCTCTGGTTCAGCCGAAGAAACATTTCCAAGGCATTTTCAGCTATAAAAAGTGAAGACCACACTCACAATCACAGCTGCTTCCTTTTGGGAAGAGGAGACTTCGCAGCCTGGGACACAGCAAATGCTGAGGACCATGAGTGACTCAGAGCTGCGAGGTCAGCGTAGGAGCCAGGGGGATAAACTGGATGGGTTCACACCACGGCTTGAGGTACACAACAACCTAAACAGGCCCTTATATCTGGAAAAGGGAATCACAGCTCTGAATGGGACCCACACTGGAAGATAAACATATTTTACATTGGGAGAAAAAGCTTAGCACGGTCACAGGTTCACTCAGCGGCTCAACACACACGGCTCGCTCTTTCCAGCTCAGGGCCACGCATCCGATCTGCCTCCTTCCTCCCAGCACCGGCAAAGCGTGAATTGCTTTTGACACATGGATGGCTCAAGGGCCCGGAAAGCAGTCAGCAGCAGATGGGATAACTGAGGGAAGGAAAGGAAGGCAAAAAAGTCAATGCAGGCCAAGAGTTACCCTGCATCGCTCCTGTTTTGCGCTGTTAGATCCGACGTAGGGAGCTGCAGAAACATCTGTTTGGAAACTGGCTTCGCCTCAATCCAAATGCTGGAACAGGAGAAAAGAGGGAAGTCGAGGTCTGCCAGCACACCTCCTGCTTTATCTCACACTCGGATGGTTTAACAGGAGAGATCTGGGAGGATGAGTTTAGTTTAATGATTTCTTGCTGGTTCACCTGCAGCCCATCTGTCTTTGTAGTCCTTGCTCGGAGGGACAGATTGGAGCGGCGCTGTCCTCTCCCCTTTCCAGAGCTACTCGTGATAGGAACTTGTGACG
>NW_010205127.1:0-10341 GCF_000695765.1 Mesitornis unicolor | reverse complement strand
AAGCATTGAGCAGTCAGCAGAGATTAGCCCAATAATTTATCAAAGGTAATAGCTAATAACAGACAAAAGAAACTCACAGCCTTCCCAGAGCCTCATCTCTGAGTCGTCACCTTACAAAAGTGTGAGAAGAAATCCTTGGATCGCGGTAGCAAATTTGTTAGCCAGAGGCTGGTAAACTCTTCCAAGAGTCCCTCGGTCAACAATAAATCATACAAATCAGGTTGTAAATACTGGATCTCGAACAAAAATGAAGTTGGTGGAGGGGATGCAAGAACAACGTCAGAAATCAGCCGTAGGGATGAAGGGGAATTGCCTGGACCCAGCCTGATTTCCCATCACGGGAGGGACCTCGGCCCTGGCATCACTCCAGCCCTGCACTAAAGTCATCATACGACAGCGACTAATGAACTGCTGAAAGAATACAGCAAGAAACAGCAAGTTAAGGGATCTGGGTAATAAAGTACAGAAAAAACCCAAAGATTCATCAGAATTAGAGACAGGAGACTCCTCCTTGGTCACAGACCCCATGTCCCTGCCAGTGCAGAAGTGGCTCCCACAGCACTGCTCTGCTCATGCTTCCTTTCAAGACCTCAGCAAGAAGCTTCCACTCTGTTCCACTTAACGAATTTCACCGTAATATTCTACTAAAATGAAATGCAAAACTGAAGGAACCGGTAAAAAAAAGACAGCTGTCTACTGCTCTATCCAACATCAGTTAAAGAGCTGCCTTTCAAAAAAGCAGCCTTTTGAATTATTCTGCTGTGCAGCCACCGAGGAGAGCGGGCAGATCCACATCCAGCAGCAATGATGTTCTGGTTGTTGGAGGGCTCACTAATGTGCAGAACAAACGTCTGATGGATAAGATATCAAATATAATTACGATGTTTCAGGACTGAGGAGTCCTATCATGGTGACAGTATCGGAGGGAAGCCTTCAGGAAAGCCAAAACAGCACCAGAAGTCAGCCAAGGATTTGTTTGGGTTCACCTAGCACAGAGCTCAACTACCGACATAAATATGTGTCTTTCCTAGATAACTCCAGAGGAAAATGAAGGCTTAGACGGAAGAAGAGCCAGAAACACCCCATTTCCACTGGAAGTATTTTATCTGAGAGCTGGGCTGGCTAACCCAGACAGCAGGAGGGTTTCAGGATGGATGCAATGTGATTACATTATAATTATCTTCTGTTACTTTGCAAAGTACACGGTTATGCACTTTCTTTACTGCCCAGGGAAATCATGTTAACACAATTAGAGCAGGAGCCCTGTTTCAAACACGGTTTGCTCGGACGTTACTAACACGGCTCCAATTCTCAGTACAGAGTCTTCAGAGCCGTCTTGCTCCATAAATCAGCGGCAGCTCTGCCACGACTTCCTCTGAAGCAAGCGCCGGCTCTTAAAGAAGAGCCATTCCCTGGGATGTGCTGAATGGACAGCTTCACTCTATATCACCATCCTGCGCGAGGGCTGCTGGCGTGATGAGATGCTGTTCAATCCCCGAACCTCTTGCATTTATTATTCTTTGCAGCCTTACTCTTAGGATTTCGTTCTACCCGCTAACAAACCAAAAGAGAAATGGACAAAGCAGCTCTGCGGCCATGCAGTAGTAGTGTTGGAGGCCAGATTAGAGCTAATGAGTTCCTGGCTCCCTCTCAACCACAACCATCAGAACAATTAGCTCAAATAAGCCCGAGAACTCTTTTCTGCTCAGCTGTCATCTGCCCATCCTCCCCAGTAACTTCTGAGCTGGAAAACTTCAATCGGTTTTGACAGAGGGTAAAGGTCCCAAGGAAACTCGAGTTCAGTGCAAATTGCCAGCAGGCCAGAGGAGAGGCCTCCTGAGCGCCCCAAAAACGGCAGAGGAATCACAGAATCACAGAATGGCTTGGTTGGAAAAGCCCTCTGAGATCATCACGTCCAACCGTTCCTGTCTACCCCCTAAACCATATCCTTAAGTACCTCATCTACCCGCTCCTTAAACACATCCAGGGACTAGATGATCTTTTGAGGTCCCTTCCAATCCCCCCCCTAACGTTCTGTGATGGTGACTCCACCACCTCCCTGGGCAGCCTGTTCCAGCTTCTGACGACCCTCTCAGTACAGAACTTCCTCCTTAGCTCTGACCTGAACCTCCCTTGGCACAGCTTGGTGCCGTTTCCCCTTGTTCTATCCCCCATCACCTGAGAGAAGAGCCCAGCACCCACCTCTCCACAAGCTCCCTTGAGGCAGTTGGAGGTGGTGATGAGGTCTCCCCTCAGCCTTCTCTTCTCCAGGCTAAACAAGCCCAGTTCCCTCAGCCGCTCCTCATCAGGCTTGTTCTCCAGAGCCCTCCCCATCCTTGTGGCTCTGCTCTGAACACGCTCCAGAATCTCCACATCCTTCTTCTAGTGAGGGGCCCACAACTGAACACAGCACTCGAGGTGCGGCCTCACCAGTGCCAGCAGCACAAGCTCCTGGTACCCAGCACCTGGAGCTGGATCATCCCCTCCAGCCCACGGAGCTGAGGGAGGGCACTGAGTAGAGCAACAGGCAGCACCGGGCAGGGTGACACAGGAGCGACAGAGGGACAGCAACAGTCACAAACTGCCTGAGGGCGATCATGGATGTACAGGGGTTTCAGTATACAGCACTCGTTCCTAGAAAGCCAAACTCCATTTACCTGTCTGCTAAGGGAAGCTGTAAGTCTGAAGAGCGCACTTTCCCCTTCCAAACGCCATCGAGATCTCTCCTGTGATTCCAGCACACAGCACACACACACACAAGGGACATCTCCACCGGCAAGACAAGGAGATGCAAAAGGGAAGCACTGAAGTCACTTCAGTTTAGTGCAACCTCCAGCCATTACTTACACTCCAGTGTCCTCCCAGGGAATGCTGAAGTGCCTGAGAGCAAACAGTTTTGCCTCGTATTAGCTTACTGGATTATAGATTTTTAAATAAATTGTGCCCATTTTACAGAGGCGCATAAATGGATCCATACAGAGCCACGATGAACCAGGTGTCCTGCTCTCATTAACAGGAGGTGCTCTGCCCCCTTTAGTAAGGGTACAAATGAGTAACATCCCTGTCCCGTAAATAGACGACGTTTAAATTATCCAGTCCTTCAGCGCTCCCGCTGCGCTCGCTCTCCTACCACGGTTCGGGTCCACCATGCTCGATACAGTCACATTATGCATGGATCACTGACACCTCTGCCCATGACAGCTCCTCTGGAGCCCTTCCAAAACGTTGTGTCATATGATGAACCGAAGCGCCAAGGGGATGCGCGGTAAAGACGGCGATCGTGGGAGCGCGTTCGCTCCTCACGCCAGAGCCATTCACGGCGTGCAGGGAAAAGTACTTTTTTTCTTTGCAGAATGTAAATGGAGTCTCTTTCCTAAGTATAAAAATTAAAATGCTCCGAGCACGAGATTTGCTCTTCCCACCAATGAAGTGAGCACTCTTCCCTGCTTTCTCCTTTTGACAGCTTCATGTCAGCTTTATATTCAGAACCAAATGACAGACCCATCTAAGATACATTCTCCTTTCCCCTCTCAGCCTCCCATCTAAAACCTGAATTGCTTTAAATATTGAAAAACATACGCAAAAGCATCAAAACAAAATGATAAACAATCCAAACAATAATAGACTAACAGCGTAAAACAAACACGATCGATTAACATCATCTGGCAAAGCCTTGCATACAGATCCAGCAGAAAGATTGTCTGTGTCTGGCGTTCTTTCTCCCATTAAGGGGCAGATTTAATCATCGATTCAAAACTTAATCAGGAGTCTATAAATATTTTGGCTGGAGAGACGAAATCTTAACCAAGGTGACTGCATTTTAGGAAATATATGCACATATTTTGAACTGGAGGCGGGTGATGGGAGCGGGGTCCACCACTGGTACCAGGTGGTAACGCCTCACCTAGCGCAGCCCCCCCAAAACCACAGCCACATTCGGTCCTGCTCCCCGAGGCCACATGGCTGAGGTCACAGCAGGATGCTCCTCACAGCTGTATCCCTGCTGCCCTAACCCCCCTGTCTTTATATCCGAGACCTTTCAAAGAGCTTATGTGTGTTTACTGAGGTAATTCCGCACGGCGCAGGTCCCGCACGGTGCTCGCGTGTCCTGGAAATTCATTTCACCACGGCCAGCACTTGCCCCCCATCATTACCTGGAGTCATCTGCCTGGAGAGGTCCACACGCCGACAATCCTGCTGCTGTTCAAACAGAGCATCATCTTTTAGCGGCTGGTTATACACTGGTCTCGCACCACATTTAGTTGTTGTGAAATGAGTGCTTTCAGTGCCAGATTTCAGAGATAAGAACAAATGTCTTCGAATTGCACTGCACTCCCAAATTCCAAAATGCCCTCGGCTCGAGTAATCTCAGTAATTGCGTGCACTAAGGGATCGCTGCCATCTCCAAGGCACGCAGCACTGTAGCACGGGTTACAGCGTGTGAAGCACTTCCTATACTCGTGCGTTACGCCGACAAAACAAATACATTTTTAGTCAATTAACCCTACAGCCAAAAGAGGCTGAGACAGGTTAGGTCTGAATTTTCTTTGCATGAATCCACCGGCCGCTAGTAAAGCAAAACCCACACTGTATGCACCATTTGTGGGATTTACAGCACAGCACCCTTTTCCACAGGTTCAGTAAATAAATGCATTGAGAAGGAGCACGGAGTAAAGGAAAATTCCAGCAAGCCTGGAGCCAGTCAGTGCTTCAAACCGCAGAGACATTCTCTCTCTCTCACTGCAAAGGTATTTCTACCCCAGAAGAAGAATTACGATCTGATCACAGTGTACCTGACTGGTTGCAGCTCATCATTCAGGTCCATTCTAATAAGTATTTCACCAAGAACTGTTTTCTTTGCTCTCAAAGTAAGTCTGCTGGAAGTCACTGGATTTACATCTGACCAGCACGAAGGATCAATGTTTTCCACAGGTCTCGGTGAGAAAGATGTGCATGGGGAGGTGCTTTTCCACCCAGAACTGCGTGTGGTGTGACTCACGTACCGAAGCCACTGACGGATTACGTTATTTGCTCGTAGCACTGCTCATCCCCAGATTACAGAAAGAAAAGGCATTTTCTCCAAATGGAAGAACAGAAGTTGCACAGTGCCGGGGAAGGGAGATACCTGAAACCTTTTTACTGCCGACTTCAGAAATGAGATGGCTCAGGGGCAACCAACAATGTGATTCACAGCATTGGACCAACTGTAACTCAAACTAAGAGCTGCTTTAAGCCCTGCTTTGAATAAACTGGTGCTCACAATCCAGTCCCTGGTGCTTATGCACCCATGTAAAATCCCTGAAGGGGCGGGAGATGAACTGAGCATCTGAGCAGACCCTGCTCCCCCTGCGGGTCAGGGCTGCGGCACAGATTTGGAAGGAGAACAAGCCAGACCTCCCCAACAACGCACACCTTTTCACTGCAAGGGGCATCACTGGTCAAGGCTGCCAAAACCATGCAAAGGCAACCAACACCAAGTAACTTCCCGCAAAGCTGAGCTCCTGAAAACATCCCTGTTTCTGGTCAATTATCCTTTAGTGACAAACTGTCAAGATATCTATGTTTAAAAGCCTGATCTACCTTAATAGGTGCCTGCTAATCTGCAGAGTGGTGCAGGGTAACTGCGTACGTGGTCTCTGACGGACGTCTTCCCCCTGGGGTCTGATTTCCGAAAGCAACCACATTTTTAGAGCTGTGTTAGAAAGAGGACAGCAGACAGCGAGGTGAGGGGAATGAAGGTGCAGACGGGAAGAAAAGCCAGGATGAAGAGAACTGCTCTGTAAAACAAATAGGCTTCAGTATTACTAATCCGGAGGAAATGAATGCATGTGTCAAAGCCAAGGGTACAATCCCAGCAGAGGACTAAAAGCCTGCCTGAATTTGACATATTCCCTCATTTGAAAGGGAAAAAGGACACTGTCAGGTTAATGTATTGGGTATTCTCAGACACAGGCAAGGAAACTTGCCTTCTGTACCCAAAGAGGGAAAGAAAAACCAGTAAAGCTCTTTCAGCATCCACATTTTTCTCACATCTCATGACTGGAAATAAACCACGATATAAATGACTGGAAATTTCACCGATGGGCACTTTCTGGTCTGGCTGGTTACAGCACTGGATGGCAATCGTGGGGTTGGTATAAAAACCTTTAGAGCAATGCTGCTCTCTGTCCCCACCACTCCCCTACCTGCGAGACCCACGAAGCCAACACAGCAGCAGCACAGCAAGGAGCAGTCTGTTTTGCTTCATCCATCATCAGCAAAACTGCCAGCTCAGCTCCAACAGCCAAATCTTTATTACCGGTTATGATGCAAAAGGCTGAAACCACACGGTCTGATTTTCCCCGATCTGAGGCTGAGTTTGCAGCAGCGGCAGTTGGGAGGGGAAATCATTTTGACTTTTCCCTCAGCCAATTTGATCTGGAAATCGTTGAGAGTGAATAAATATGGAATCCTACTGTGGCATTTCTGCAGCCACTTTCCAACTACAACCACTTCTCCTCTTTTTTTTTTTCCCCTGAACATCAGTGATTAGTATTTGGCACATGTAAAAAATCAGCTATTCCCCAAAGCCACGTGTGACCGATCAATTACAGAACTAACACGTTTTTCCAGAGGTCAGTTTAAGAGACAAATAATCCCAAGCCCTTTTAAAATTTCCCAACCTGTAGCACGGGGAGATTGTTATTTGGTTTTATTGCAGATTTCTTCCAAAGGTCAGAGCGCCCACAGTGCTCACTGCCCACAGCAGCACGCAGCAGTCTATCCCAGGCAATTCTCCAGGTGACCAGTGACCTTTTGCAGTAAGCAGGCTGTGCAGTGCAGGTGCTCTCTATTTTCCTTCTCAGAAAAACAACTGCTTATTGACTGGACTTGTCTTCAAAAGGTAAGTCGAACCTAGGAAGCCTGCCACTCTGCTAAGCTACCCACCAGTGCAAAGCCAAATACCTTCATACGCACGCCTGCTCAGCTCGTTGCAGCACTTCTTCCTTTCTGCAGACTTCTACATAACATTTCAACTCGCCAATCCACCTCTTTTCCCTTCTGCACTGCCAGGAAACGAGGCGTTACAGGCACACAAGGTAGATACACCCCAGCCAGACTCCTTCACCTGCAAACAGCACTGGTGCCTCTAGGGCTGCTCAGAGCTTTCCCAAGCAGCAGCAAAGTGGGACACACCACAGCGTTGGGTTTTACACTCAGGACAACGCTATCTTTTAAGCGGAAAAAAGTCTAGCAGGACTGCATTTGTCGACACTTTCCACATGTAACAGCCAAGAAAGGAATAACACATCCTCCTCTTTAGCTGAAGCATCAAGCAGCTGAGAGGCTGGGTGGGAAAGAGCAGACGCCTGCTCAGACTGAAGGGTCCTGTGAGGAAAAGAGGAAGTTCCCAGTTTCCAGGTTGGGCACCAGCCCCAGCCCTTGATCCTGCACCAGTTCCTACTCCTGGCTTTGTCCAGGCTCTGGCAGACAGATGGGTATGGATGGGATTTGGTGATATGTTTTTCCCCCATCCTCCCTGTTGAACAGATGCTGACCAGGCTATTCTTGGTGACAAACAATGATAGGACAAGGGGTAATGGACACAAACTGGAACACAGGAGGTTCCACTTCAATTGGAGAAGAAACTTCTTCTCAGTGAGGGTGACAGAGCACTGGACCAGGCTGCCCAGAGAGGTTGTGGAGTCTCCTTCTCTGCAGACATTCAAAACCCGCCTGGGCGCCGTCCTGTGCAACCTCATCTGGTGTTCATGCTCCAGCAGGGGGATTGGACTGGATGAGCTTTGGAGGTCCCTTCCAATCCCTAACGCTCTGGGATTCTGTGATTCTGTAAGAATGGCCTAAGAGGGAAATAAAAAAAAAAGACTTAAAGCATCAGGACGGTTTGGAACACATTTTAGCAAATGACAGGGCTCCAAAAGAACAGAAAAGCTACTGCTGCTACTGCACACACCACCCTAAAACAGCCAGCAAACCTGCTACCTGCCTCTGCTGGCATCTCTTGCATCAAGCGAAAAATATCTGTTAACCCAAACTCTGTATCATGACAACTGCTTTCTTCTTCGCAATTTTTCTTACCCATCTGTTTCTTTTTATACAGTGCTTGTCTCATAACCTACCTTGGTTTGTTTGCCTCGTGTCGTTCTGATTCGCAAAAGAAGGACGCATCTTATCTCCTCCACAAGCCGCACCACCACCCCTTGTTTTGCACATTCAGTCTCATATCTCAGCACCATATTTGTTTCCTCTCTCTCTCTCTGAATAAATAGAAGTGCAGGCACTTTTAAGGAATAAGGGCTCTGTTTGAAGAGTAATTAGCTGTCAGCATAAAGCTAGTATTTATGGATTCTCATCCTTGAGAAATCTAACTCCGCTACCCGGCACTGATTATGGCTGTTATAAACAGATGGGGCTGAATCCATACAACTTGCAATAATCCTATATTTAAAAAATAATTAACTACAAATAAAAGGCTGAATTCCACTAGCTTTCATAAATGTGATTTCCAATTTGATTTGTTTGCACAGAGTGGAAGCTGGGTTATTCGCAGGAACGTTGTGCCTCCCTCCATACCTTGGGAGCAGGAGCCTGCAGAGTATCCAAGCACGTGCTCCACAACTCCAAGCACACGAGAGGGCCGGGTACTGGAATATTCTGGATACCCTGCAGCTGAGGTGCAGAAGGAAAGGATGCTGCCTGGGATCGTAAAGAAACTCAGCACCCCTGGGTGTGCTGAGTCTGGCTGCCTGGCATAGAAGTTGGAATTTTACTGCTGCGAAGCCTTTGTTTTAATGACTGACGAGAAATATTGAGAGGGGAGCGTTAGAAAAGTGGTTTTAAAATGCAGGTTACAGCAGACGAAAGCCCTCAGCGTGTTCTTCTTTCACTTCCTTCTCTGTTCAACCTGGGGCAGCATCTTTGCTGAATGCCTACACCTCCGTGAGAGAACAAACCCAGGAAATTTATACTCTGCTTAATTAAATCTGTGCATTTCACTTATTGGCACCTCTTACTACACCAAAATTGACTCCAAGTTGGTTATCCATCATAGCAAAAGATACGACAAACACGATCAAATACTCCACACAATCTATAGCTCTCGGTTAACTAGGTCACAGATCGCTCTGCGACGTTTGCGAGGCTGCCAGGCTTTTATGCACGAACCGTAGGCACCAGGCCAAATTCTCCCCCCCACTACTCCCCAGTAACCCCATCGATGAGGTTACCCCAGCATGGCGGGGTCTAAGCGAGGGCACTGTTAGTGGGTAATGAGTCCTGAGCCAGCTCCACCCAGAGTGAGATTCACAGAAAGATTTACAGGAACAGAGAGCCTCATGCATCCTCCCTGAATTCTGCGAGGGCACGTCCCGTCTGTCTGTCCGTCCATCCCCACGGACCAGCAAGTTTCATCATCTACCAGCTCTTGTGTAAAGCAGCCAGGTTTACGCCGATACCCCAGGAGGGATCCTCTTGCACAACCACAGCCACCTCCTGCCGAGCAAGTTTTTTTCCCTAATAACCAAGCTGAAACTTCCCTTTGCCTCATTTCAGCTCTTTAATTTCCAGTCACACCCGATCAGGCTGCCCTAACGTTTCCTCTCCGGTGAGCGGAGGTGTGTGCAGATGCTGACAGGCATGTGTGCCTGCCGACACTTCACAGGCACAGGGCCAGGCTGCAGGACACCCCTGTGACAAGAGACACCCCCAATTCCTGTCACCTTCCCGGGGAAAAAGAGGGAAAAAGGGGCATGAGTGGCCTGTGTGGGAAATGGGGGCAATGCTGGGAGAGTGAGGGGGGTGTGAGGAGAGTGGGGACAAGGAGAGGATGAGGTGAGATGAGGGCTGACTGAGGGGGTGGCATGGCTGTTGAGGGCTGACTGAGGGGGGACATGACTGTGAGGGGAGCTGAGGGCTGACAGAGGGGGACACGGCCCTGAGGGCTGAACTGAGGAGGGAGACATGGCCGTGATGGGAGACGAGGGCTGACTGAGGGGGGACATGGCCATTGAGGGGAGATGAGGGCTGACAGAGGGGGACACGGCCCCGAGGGCTGAACTGAGGAGGGAGACATGGCCATGATGGGAGACGAGGGGGGGACCGGGCGCTGAGGGCTGACGGAGGGGGGACATGGCCGCTGAGGGCTGACTCAGGTGGGACACGGCCGTTGAGGGGAGGCGAGGGCAGCGCAGGGTCTCCTCACCTCTTTAATCTTCATCCTGCGGGCGCGGGTCTCGGGGTCCTCGCTGGGCCGTCTGCCCCGCACCGGGTGGCGGAGGCTCCGGCGGAACCGCTCGTAGTCGAAGCGGAACGGAGTTCGCGTCTCCCGGACGGGGGGAGCGC
>NW_010205126.1:0-1125 GCF_000695765.1 Mesitornis unicolor | reverse complement strand
GCTCAGATAAGTACACTAAGTGTTAAAAACAGAAAATTCAATTAAGCAACATGAGAAGTTTGAAAGTCAGAAGAACAGAGCCATAGCCTGCTACTGAAAAATATTTTGTGCTATTAAAGTGACAATCCATTCCAGTCTAATGTGCCATAGTCTGATGTCTCTGCTACGCATTAGCAATGAGAAGCAGTCACCTAGAGTATGTAAACTACTGTGCTCAACACTGCTTCCTAAAACAAACATGACACAGGAAAAGGCTTACCATGATTATACAGAGCAGCTCCACATTATCCAAATTCATGTGATATGTGTTACAATCCTAAATCTCCTAAACATAACAGCTGTACAAGTTGGACTGAGCTGTGATCTCTTTTATAGCTTTAAAATATTTTCCAGGTTTTTTAAACACGTTTTTCTAATTTTGTTCATAACAACCAAACCTTCTACAAGTATTCAGAAAAGGCATGGATCTTAGCAGATACTCAAGATTTAAGCACTGTCAAGATCTTTGAAGACTAGATTCAAGAGTCACACTCTCCAGATAATGTCTGATCAGAGATTACACATAAGAGGGAAAAACAGGGTAAAAATTGACTTTCTTTCCTTTCCATCCAGCAATACAAATGCTGAAACAAATAAATTGAATGACTTATGTCTTATTTCTGGTTCCTAGAACTGGAAGTACTGTGGCAGAACTACAGAGAAGCGTACAAAACTAAAATTGTTCACAGGGAATATTTCAGGTTTTTTTTTTCACGTACGTATATGCATATGTGCACAAGGAAAACCAGATTTTTATTGATGAAATCTTCATCTGTATCCATCAACAGATACAAATTCTAATCTTTGTGTGACTGACGCTGGACTTTTAAAACACAACTAACCTGTCTGGATATGGCAAGCTGCAGTGCCAAGTAAAATGCTGCCAGATGATCCGTTGGAGACAAACTGTGAGCCCTTGAAAACAAAGAAATAAAACAAAAACCAGTTAATTTTTCCCTGTTAATACAGGTTAGATGTACACAAAGCTGCATGCATATTAATGTATCCACATTCAGATCTCTTCACTACACATATGCACATATTTTGATATAAGCGGTGCTCATTCCAGTGACTTTTCTCATACTT
>NW_010205125.1:643-15893 GCF_000695765.1 Mesitornis unicolor | reverse complement strand
GAATTTCTTTCTAATATCTAGTCTAAATCTATCTTCTAGTAGCGTTCTATCGCTCCCTGCCCTTGTAAAAAGTCCCTCCCCAGCTTTCCTGTAGGACCCCTTTGGGAACTGGTAGACTGCAATAAGGTCTCCCTGCAGCCTTGTCTTCTCCATGCTGAACAAACCCAACTCTCTCAGTCAGTCATCATAGAGGAGGTGCTCCAGCCTTCTGATTTTTGTTTATTAATTTTGTATTTAGTTTGTGTAGTGGGGTTTTGGTAACAGAGGAGAGGCTAGAGGGATGACTCCTGTAAAAGGCTGCTAGAAGCTTTCCCCCAGCTCCAAGTCAGACCTACCCCTGTCTGTGCTGAGCCAATCAACAACAGTAGTACTACCTCTGGGATAACATATTTAAGAGGGGAAAAAAATCAAACCTGCTACGGTACCAGCAGAGGGAAGAGTAGAGTGCAAGAGAAACAACTACACAGTCACCAAGGTTGCTAAAGAAAGGAGAGGGAGGAGGTATGCCAAAGAAGAGATTCCCCTGCAGCCCATGGTGAGACAGCAGGCTGTTCCCTTGCAGTGATGGTGGTTAACAGTGGAGCAGATATTCACCTGCAGCCCATGCAGGACTGCAAACTGGAGCAGGTGGCTGTGGCCTGAAGAAGGTTGTGGCTCTGTGGAAAGACCACACTGGAGCAATCTGTTTCTGAAGAACTGCAGCCCATGGAAGGAACCCACACTGGAACAGTTCTTGAAGAATTGCAGCCTGTGGGAAGGACTCATGTTGGAGAATTTAATGGAAGACTGTCTCCTGTGGGAGGGATCCGACTCTGGAGCAAGGCAAGAGTTCGCAGAGTCCTCTCCCTGAGGAGGAAGGAGTGGCAGAAACAGCATGTGATGAACTGACTGCAACCTACATTCCCCATTCCCCTGTGCCACTCTGAGGGAGAAGGTGGAGAAATCAGGAGCAAAGCTGAGCCTGGGAAGAAGGGAAGGGTGAGGGGAAGGCATTTTCAAGATTTAGTTTTATTTTTCATTATCCTACACTGATTCTGTTGGTAACAAATTAAATTTATTTTTCCCCAAGTTGAGTCTGTTTTTTGCTGGTGACCATAACTGGTGAGTGATCCCTCCCTATCCTTGTCTTGACTCATGAGCTTTTTGTTATATTTTCTCCTCCACATCCCACCAGGGAAAGCAGTTAGAGAGAGTGGCTTCTTAGGCCCAGCTGCTGGCTGGGCCTGAACCACAATAATTTTTAACAACTAAGTTAAGCTAAACAAGACAATTATGATGTCTACATATTCATACAAAAAATGAAATAACATCAAAAAACTGTTAAACCTTTTGAGTTACACATATCCCCACAAAGCAGTGGTAAACAGAACAATGTTGGTAAAACTAGGCAGGATGTGATATTTTCTGATAACTCTTCCAGGACACATTGTAGGAAGAAAGAGTGGATCATTCGCAAGACACAAAATGTGTTAAAGAGATCAGGGAAAAAGATTATTTAATTAATGCACATGTGCACACAGAGACAAAATGCTGAAGGAGAAAAGCTAGTGGAAGCTAAGGCTGCTGGTAATCAAAACCCCTTACCTGCACCTTAAAACTGGCTAAACTCACAGATTTCCTCATTTGACTCTATCAGCTGGCTATTGTGACTTTGTGGATCACAGATAAAGCCATATTGACCTAAAATCCCTGAAAATCAAGTAACACTGGTTAAGGAAGGTTATAAATGAGACAAGGACTGTGTCCTGTTCTCAACAGGACACAAAGGCAAAACCAGTCTAAATCTAACATTGAGAATTGGAAAATAAGACCTCCAATTGGCATGCTGCAACAGGACCAGAGAATTTCATTATATTTCCATTCTTCTTACCAGCACGGACATTACTAACCAGGAAATTATAATCAACATGTAGCCTGTTAATTCTTGGGTGATAATATTTTTCTGAGCTACAAAGGACAGTAGAGTAATTATTGCCTCAGAGCAGCAAAAAAACAATGCCAGCATGTCAAATGCTGTTAGACTTTGAATTAGAAGAACCTCAGTCTATATTGAAAGCTAGTATGTGACTTTGCTCATATTTTTTGTGCCTGGAAAAATGTTAACTATAAAAATAATAAAAAAAATAAAACAATCAAAATAAAGCTTGGAGAAAGAACTTTTTGTTATTCTACATTTTAATAACTTGTTTTAAAATTATATCCCTTCTCTTTCTTACGTATAGCTTAAAAAAGTGTTAGCTTGGCTTGCTCAGAAATCAAGCCTTTTTCAGCTAAATAAATTAGAATATTTCACAAATGAGTATATCTTATATGTACCTCTACAATGAATATAATTTGACTTAAAAATAATTGTGTATTTTAGTACTTATACTCTTTCTTGGTTAATACTTTTCCCCATAAGTTTATTAGAAAGAGAGAGATATAGTACATCACAGTGAAGTCTAGATAACAATGTTCTAAAAAACTTTTACATCTTTAACATGGCAGATTATAGAGAGAGTGGAGACAGAAATGAATAATGAATAAATTTATATTAATAACAGGCAAGACTACGTGATGTTTGCAAGGATTTCCTTGTGACTATCCTAAAAATACCCACAAGAGATCCAAACAAACAAAAAGCCTACACAACTACATATACACACAAAGAGGAATGGCCTAGACAAACTTGCAGGTCCCAATAAAGAAAAGCAATAAGAAGCCAAAAGTTGCGTTCTACAAGATACAAAATTGTTTCAGTTCAATACTAAGAGAAGACTAATGCAGAGATCCTTATGTCGGTCTTCCTAGAGCCAGATTAAAATCCAAAAGATCTGTAACTTCATTTTATGTACCATTAAAGGAAGTTTTTTACCTTTTCTCTGAGCTCTTCTGGTCACTGGGAAGGAAAATTACTACAATGCAACTGGTTTACTTCTCTTCCCACCCTGTCCATCCCATCCTCCACTCTGAGGGGGAAGGGAGCAGGAAAAAATAAAACAAAAGATATCTTTTCTCTGCACACAGTATAAAGTAAAAATTGACCAGTGAAAGCTACTTAAGATGTGGAAAGTAACACTTAACCTATGAGCCTCTAAACCCCAGTTGTGCTTAATACAACAATAATTATGTACTTTCCTGCTTGTTAGGAAAACTGAAATGAAGTAAAAGGCTCTCCCCGAAAAAAATGTTTCCTTCAACTTATGAAGAAACACTCAGTAAAATTCATGATAGAATAAACTTGTCTTTATTTAGCAGTAATGTTTACCATGTAAAGCAACAATATATTTGTAAGATCCAAAGCCCTACCTCAGACACAGCTCTTGATGATGGATGTGTCCCTTGTTCCGACTCTATATCCTGTTTTTCAGTAAGTGTAATAGCTCTGACTCCACGGATCTAAATGTTCTCAACTGATTAGATTAGTTAAATGCCAACTCTCACTTTGGGATCTTGAGACTGCAGTAGGTGCTATTAAGATATTGATTGGGAAGTTGGGCTGAAATACCAAGGTTCACAAGCACTCTGAGCCTCTCTCCCCCTTTTTCTAAAACTTTGAGAAATTTAAGGATACGGGGTTTTTCCTACATCTAAAATTCTGACTGTTAACATTACACTTAGAGTAACAAATGAATAAATAAGCTAGATGAGAGGTCTTACCTAATTAAGCAGACTCATATATTCTTTCAGATTTGACTATAGGGTTAACTTAACACGTATGTTTTTGAAAGCTGTGTTTTTGGACATAATCAGACAAGGAAAGGTAAATCAAATAGAATTTCTGGATTATTTGAGATACTGAAATATGTATCAGTATTACTGCATTGTTTTAAACATTCTATAACTAGTCTTAAACTTTATTCTTCTATGAGATATCATAAAAAAATTGATCTTTCTAGTAACGAATATAAATTGTGCCTCCCCCCCACCTGCTGGTTGGGATAAATGTCAGATTCTCTGTTCATTTCAGGTTCTTGCATCAATGACAACATCTTAGCCATTTCCTGAATTATTATAAATTATTATATATTTTTCTCCTCATTTAGTTTCCCATCTAGTGTGGATTTTTAGCATACTTCACAAACACTGAGAAGAAAGTAAATACAAATTTTAAGGTTCTCAGTGGCATTTTTTGTTTCATTTTAATGAGCTATCAGGCTATATGTCCCTCTTACAGGAAAGGAAGTTGAAACATGCTTCATGTTTAGACTTGAAATGAGTGATCCTAATCATTTTCTGAAAACAATATTTCAGCAGATAATGTACAACTAATTATGCTACATAGGAAAGGCATGTAATCCCAAGATGTTTAAAATGTAATGTTTTCTGAAAAACCTGTGACCAGTGACCACAGATGACCCTCAGAGTCTTTAATATAGAAAATGTAGTTAAGCTTAAGATACATATCTTTGGAAAAAAAACTGTTTACCTCAAACATCTGAAAGTGGCTGATGATAACATCTCCCTGTAGGAGACATAAGAATGGTTAATGTCAGATATAAAATTTTATACAGTATTCTGCCATAGTTTCTTAAGTCTGACCTGGGGAGACATCTAGGGGTGAGAGGTTTATTCCGTACTTGATGTCCCTGTTGAGATTGACAGCTGGGGAGCCAGCAGCTCTGGACAGCCTGATATCTACTCCTCTCCCACCTCACGGCCCCAGAACTGCACACATCTTTCAGCAAAGATTTTACTAACGATCCATCATGCTTGGTCTCTAATCAAGAAGTCATTCCTACAAAAGGAAATATTACAGATTCCATGAAATAGCATATAAAACTGTGGTGTAGTTATTGTTTATTTGCAACTGCAGTTTATTTGAAAAGTTTGCAATTTTCTTATGTTTATGTTTTCATTTATAGTGTATATTTTTAACTGAGAATGGTCAACTCTCATCATGGGTCAGGGACCTGTTGCTCCTTAGGCTGATATATACTCATTAGTCTATGTGGAATTAAGCTATCACAACATTTTGTCACATACTAAATTAAAACTTTGAAAATACAGCGGGGAGGTGCAATTAAAAATTATCTAGTGTATACATCTTTGTATATATCACACATAAAATATACTATGCTTATGGCACGCCACCATTTTAAACCTTCTGCTGTTCTGCATTCAAATTTAAGTTGTTTAGGATTATCTTTAAATACAGCAAAATCAGGCAGTTGCTAGGAGAACTATCATTCCTCTTTCTGCTTTGCCTATAGCATGGTGTTAAAAAAGGAAAAAAAAATAAGCTCACACTGCTGCCTTCACACAGTGTTGGTAAGAAAAGGCAGGGAAATGTAAGGCAGCAATCTCTCCCTTTTCCTCTCCACAGGCAAGAGATAAAGAATGCTCTGCAGGGTCTTTCAAAGGGCTTTTGATCCTAGTCCTGTCCCTTTTCCCTATCTTTGTCACTCCTTTCTATGACAGGAATGAACCATACACATCCTTCATTCTTGGGAGAGAAAAACTTTAATTCTGTCTGTCCTTCTGAGAGGCTTTGGGTCAGGTCCACTGAACCATCCCTACTTCAAGAACAGACAGACAAACAGCCCCCCTCCCCATGAACAAAAGTCTCTTGTTCCATACCAATGAAGGCTCATAAACAAAAGACCACTTCTGTTTCTGTATTCCTCCATTTCAATTATATCTCATTCTGCAGACTGTGCACAGTGGTTAGGAGCCCATTATGCCTGATAAACAATCAACACCCAGGCCACTTTTGCCCCAAGAGCTAATAACCAACATACTTGTCAGGCATACTAATGTAAAGTCTCTAACAGGCTCTGCTAGTGAGGGTGACTCTACAAGATTCCCAGCCATTTTGCCATTGAAGTTACACAATCTCACAAGTGGATTATTTCACCAGCAATGGTATTCCTCTAAAAGGACAGACTGTTGTTTTTTGGGCACTGCCTGATGTGACACATCCACTCCAGCCCATGTGTAGCTCCAGCAGCTTCTCTGTGCACCTGCATCCAATCCTGCTTACAAGAAGCTTGGTGCTGCTAGCATAGGATCATTCAGGATCCAAGATGAAATAATAAATTCATTGAAAACTTCTCTGACAATGGTATATTGTCATGACCTGCTTTTAAAAGTGAGCTCTTTTATCCCAGCATGGTGACAGAGCAATAAAAATCACTTAGGAGGAGGTTGTAAGCAATATTTTTACTAAACAAAGTACTCGCCCTGAAAACACTGGACCTTTAAACAACCCATAAACCCATAAACAACCCAACTGTTTAAACCTTTAAACAACCCATATGTGACAAAGCACTGACAAGAATCCAAACAAGACAAAAAAGGAAAAGAGAATGAAAGGAAAGGAGAGGAAGAGAGAAAAGCAGAAAAGGAAGAAATATTTACAAGAGAAGGAGAAAAGATGAAAGATAGTCACCACCTCTAAGGCTTCTGGTGTAGCAGCATGTGCTTCTTTGTGGAGCCAAGTTTGGAAGATGGCAGGCGAACACACAGTTACAGGAGCCACTACTGCCACTGGGGGCTTGCTCCTGAGAATCACCTGCTTTGAGACATTTAACCCACACCATACCAGGTCCATACATATATATTTTAGGCATGATGCGCCTGATTACAGTTTACTGTGTATTTTGTTTTACAGATTGCTCATCATCAGCCAGAAAGGCTGGCTGCTTACTGTTTTTTTCTAGAGCAGTGGAAGCTCCAGAACAGCTTGAAGGAAAGATGGAGCTGTCCCTGGAAGCCACTGAGCATGATCTGCTGGGGCAAGCCTTCTGGACTGCAGGAAAGGGAACTTCCTGACAAACAGAGATGTAAAGTCTCCCTAAAACAGTGGGCTGAAAAAAAAAATAATTACATGGCACAGGAAAAAAAAAAGTCATTGGAAATTGCTAGTTTGAGATCAGGAATGAGGAAAGATTCCACCTTAGAAGAGTACAAGAAGTAAAGTTTGGGGAATTTTTTTTTTTTTTGTCAGACCTTTTAATGTCTCACCCAGAAAATCTGACTTCTCCATTTCAAAAGTCTCCTTGTTCTTTGTGCTGTAATAAGGCAGAGCTTTAGTAAATTGAAAGCCATTAGTGGATTTTGAACCTCTCAATTTAAGGAAAAGTTGCAAACAGTTCTACTTCAAGGATCTGGCCAAATTGAAGTCTTGTCACAATTTGTCAGTAAAAAAAAAAATCAGTGTCTCAATGTGTGATGTCTGTGCTGAAAGTGCTGCTCAGAAATGAAGAGAATTATCTATGTAACCTGTACAATTTGTATATCGCTACCTGAGCAGTTTACCATCTTTAACATATTATCTATAACTGCTTGAAGTGACATAGAAAATCGCTATGATCTACTTCCTATTTCTACAACTTGGAAAATGAGAAAAGCAAATAATTCACGGGCCGTAGCTTATAAAATGGCTGATTCTACCACATATCAGGTTGCTTCTGTAAAGCCTGGATTTTCTCTTCAGTAGAGTTCAACAAATATTGTGAGGAATTTAGGTTTGTTTTTTTATGTCAACTAATCAGGACATAGGGAAGGGAAAGGACCTCCAAATCAATCAATGTGGCTGCAGAGTGGAGACATGCTTCCTAAAATTATTCCTGGCATATATACTAACATAGGTGATATAACTACACATTGTCAATTAGTATCATTGTGTTTTCCTTCATTTCTAAAATTGTAACCCTGTGCCTACTCAAGTGTTTATCATCTTCCTTTTACATAGCTCATTTTCACATCTGTAGTTTGTTAGCAGGTTTGCTAGATTTCTTCTGCATATCCTTGATAAGAAACAGTTGTCCTGCATTTCATTCTTCAAAGCAAATTGTAAAGTTATAGACAAGAACTATGGACAATCATCTATGAGGAAAGTCAAGACTTTTTTCTTAAAATACAAATCCAGTGTTAAAAGGTTTCCTTGGACAGTGATATTCCACTAGCATTAATTGTACCTACAGACTAAACACCTATGGGGAGGCATTGCAAGGGCTGAAGTTTTGCCATGTAGTCTGACTTTTCAGTAAATTAAAACACCATCTCCATGATTCAAAATTCTGTGCATGCCTGGGCAGAAGAGAAAATAGGATATTTCTAAATGTGTTGCTCTCTCCCCACATCCTTCTCATAACTTGAGAGCAGGACATCAGTTCTGAGTTCAGTTATAGTCACAACATGCACAAATGTAAAGTTTTCAGGTGGATTTAGATACATTAAGATACTCATACTGTTTATTAGGTCACACTGCAGCAAAGGACACAGAATAATAACTTTGAACAAAACTAGGACCTATTATGTGAGGACTTTAAATCACATTATTATTTAATAGTGCTTCATGTCTTTAATTTCATTCAGTATTGGTATTTTATTTATTTTACAGAAGAAGTTATGCAAGCTCCCAAAGCAGGACAGAGGATGCTAAGAGAGCTGGGATCCAGTCATGGGTTGCCAACAGTGAAAGTCATTACAAAGATTAATGACAGCAGCACATGTTAACCTAGAAGATGCTGTAGTCATTCAAATTCTTTTTAGAGAGTGAATATCTCAATATGGCTCCATGGTAATTGCAAGCAAATGTCAACTTGGCATATTTATCTGCAGTTAAACATTGTCAGGAAAAAGACCCTACAGCTTTCTATTAGGTTTTAGCAGAACATTTGTTAGGCATAATTGTCATACACTTCAGGAATCTCACTTTACAGTGAGGTGGCAGACAGATTGCTCGCTTTTTGAGAGTTTCCTCAAGTTTTTAGAATTTGTGCTTAACAGCTTTTACCTAGGCAAAGGGATCAGTTGACTTAATTTTCCTGTCAGCTACACAGATGCTACTTGATCTCCTTTGAATGTGTCAGCCTCCCTAAACAACTTTGTCAAGAGAATGTTTCTTTGAATATTTTCTGTATATATAAATATGTACATATACATGCATATATATATTTAATAAATATTTAATAAATATATATTCTAAAAACCCCACATAAATTGAAGATAAAGCACCTTGGGTCTTCAGTCATTAGATATTACTTTACTTCTCAGCTAGAAAGCTAAAGTAGCCCACGTTTATTTCCTAATTTTTTTAAGATATACTGTTGCAATCTAAAGAAGCATAAACTAAAGCTCTTCTTTTCCACTTTGGAGAATAACAGACCCTAAACCATGGCCTCTACCAGGTAATTTAGCACAGTACCAGCTGTATTAGTATTTCCATTCTATTTATCTAAATCATCTATACACTGAAGTATTTCATGGTGCCATTGTACCAGCCCTTGCTAAACAATAATTACTGAAACTGACACAAAATAGTTGATATGTAGGGCTTAGTCTTTAAATGGATCTTGTTAATGGAAAAGACTCTTGATTCATGAGTGTAGTTTAATGCAAAGCAATTTTATGCCATGGTAATTTACCATCAAAACATAAAAAAGAAATGAAGCCACGTTGTACTCAAAATTAATCAAAACGATCTTGAAAGCTTCTTGATTTGCAATCTAAAATACAAATTGACAGAAATAAAAACTTAATATAAAACACAAACCTAAGGCATCAGAATATCTGGTAGGTAAGTAGTGATAGAATGTATTTTATGGGGAATTAAAGCTGAAAATAAAAACTAAGGGTGTTTAAAAATTTTATAAGAGCTGTTCAGTGGTCAATATTCCCCTCCACAGACATGAAATTCACCCTTGATTTCTTCTCAGTAATTGTACTAGTACTTGAAAACCAGTTTGCAGTTATCAGAAATGCCCATCAGCTTACACCACCAGTGGTCCCAACGTATTTGCCTCCTGCAGAAATGAGAATTCTCACTTCAGTGTGCAGTTGTTTCTCTGCTTCTTTTCACAGCAGCCATTTCAACCACAGCTGGAAGGTCCCTTCTTTATCATTACCACTTATCTCAGACAATAAGAGACATCTTAATGAAGCCTGTGGAAATACTGACAGATGCTAAAATATCTGTCTAAATTTTCAGAAAAATTATTCTGTAAAGGAAATCAGTATTACACCACAATATTCCTAATAAAAATATTTTTTCTTGTTTCACTGTCATATCATTTTATGGATTTTCTGAAACTATAATTTCCAGAAAACTTCCCTGTACCCAGAGATTCTCAGTGTTAAGCTCACCACTGTGAATACCTTCAGAGCCAGGGAAATAGGATAAGAAACCTTCAAGCTATGTCTAAACATAGGGGTCAGGAGCTGGGGGCACCAGATCAGGCCAAGGTCTGGACCTTCTTTCCACACCTGCTGCATGCCCTGGTTTCCAAAGAAAGAAAAACCAAGAGAAAGAGTAGAGCAAGAGTTGAGGAATATTTCAGCAAGCTCCTAGTCTGGCTAACCAAAGAGATCCTGGCTCCTGATGGTGCTGTATTGCCTATCTGAGGGCAGCATTGGTGCATGGAGAGCCCCACATGAGGTCAGGGGCAAACCAGGCCGATGAGCCCAGAAAAGCCCAGCTGCAGCTCTAACAGCTCACAGGCCTTCCAACTCCAGTGACAAAGAGTTTCCCTGAGTTGGGGAAGTTGGCTGATCCCTTTGGCTTTGAGAAAATTCAATGGGACAATTTTCCAGAGCATTTTACTAATACAAATTTTCTTTTGATGCAAAATTTTTATTTCTTTTTTAATAAATAAATCTATATTGCATTCTAAATTGAAACAACAATCATTTCTCAAATATCAATGTTTTCTTTGGAATAGAAATTAACTTTTATTCAGTTCTACTCACAGCTGAAACCATGCTCATCAAACTATAGTTTGTATGTACAAAAAACAGGGTTTATCTACCTCAGTGAAAAATTGTTAATCTCTTAGCTATCTTTTTTTTTCTGTCACAGTCTACTTCTGCAAGGGTAATTGCTTGATCTGTGGATCACTCAGATACAAATATGATAGATATGATAGCAAAAAGCGTAAGAAAATTAATTAATTAATTACTAATTAATCCTGATATCAGAACAGGATTTACAGGAAATAAAACACCTAGCCACATTTTGAACTATGATGACAAAATTCTTACAACTTCTTCCCAAGTGGGTATCAGGCAAATTTTGTGCAATTAATGAGGAAGGACTTCTGTTACAGGGAAAAAGTATTACTATATATGATCATACTGTCAGTCAGAGTACTAATTCAAGCAGAATCCAAAAGATCGTTCTGTGCATCACTCGAGCCTCTTACATCACTTAGTTATTAATTTGCAAACTTAACAGATTTCTTTTCACATAGCTTAACCATGAGACAGTGTTCTAGTTGAGGCGCATCTGTACACTACCCTAATTAGCCTGAGACTTGAAAAGCCCATTTTAAATATTGGTGATCTTTATTCCCACTGAGAAAAGGTTCATATCTGGACTTAAACTCTATAATTGAAGTCTGTTTGCTTCCCTCTCATGTATAAACAGAGAAAAAACTCTGCCTTTTCTTCCCAGGAAAACTTGAGTAGGAAAACCTGATTCAATGTGGTATGCAACTAATATGTACTGTGCTAAGGAAGATTTTGCACTGTATTTTGCATTCTGTAAACAGGCACAGACTGAGTGCAATTGAGCTCAAAGTGTCATATGAAGTCAAATCTTGACTCAGGAACTAAGCGTGAAAGAGCAGTCCATTTTAGAATTAAGATATTATTGATCTTGTTCTTGTTTCCATAAAAGACATACTCAGTTTCTTTCTGCTGATTTATTAACTGAGCAAAAATGATATATATCCACCTAGTGATTAGTCATTTAGTGATGGCTCAAGAGGAAATGTAAAAACTGTCTGTAACCTGAGGGGAGAAAAACGACCTGTAGGCCATGATCCTAGTTGTTTTTTACTATAGGCTCCTTCACCTTCTGCTGCAAAATTGGCTTTCAAGTAACTACTGGCACATCTAGAAAATTAAACTACTTCTATGAAAAGATTTCATTTTCAGGTTCTTCACTTGTGTTCATTTATGATATAAACAATCACATTAGAAGTCACATATGTCAAAGGACCAAATACATTAGAAGAGAGAGCACTAAAGCCAGTAAATACTTTTAACAAATCACTTATGCAGTACTTTAATTACAAAGGACTCTATAAATGCTTCTACCAAATGAGCATAGTTTCATGTCTGTGTGCAGAGTCTTCTGGCTAGCTTAAAGCAAGCTGTATACTTGACCTTTACTTCAAAGGAAAGTTAAAGGGCTGCATAGAGAGGCTGCTCCCAGAAGATTTATGCAAGGTACCAGCAGCTGTCTTCCAGTGGCTGTTTCATTTGATATATAACCTCCATTCTTTTAGTGTTAAAACTTGAAACATTGACTTTATGGTTCACAAATATGCAAGTTTAAAGAGTGCTTTATCCTGATTAAGCCACCTTAGTGACTTTTACAGTGTACGCTGAGTAACGTTCACAAAAGGATAGGGGTATAACTGCAACAGCCCAGAGCTGCCCTCTGAAGTGGTGGCTGGAGAGCCTGGATGCTGCCCTCCTGCTAGCCTGTGCTGTGACAAGCTCTTGGTGGGCAGTGGGTTATCCTGCCCCTCTACGCTGCCCTGGTGAGGCCACATCTGGAATACTGCATCCAATTCTGGGCTACTCAGTTCACGAAGGGCAAGGAACTACTGGAGAAAGTCCAGCATAGAGCCACTAAGGTAATTAGGGGACTGGAACATCTCCCATATGAGGAAAGGCTAAGAGAGCTGGGTCTGTTTAACCTGGAGAAGAGGACATTGAAGGGGGAATCTGTGATTCTGTGATACTTCTACTTCCATCCAGTATTTACAACTGTGATTTGTCCTCATACCATATGTATGTGCACACACATACGATTAGGTAGAAGAGAATTTGATACAGTATTGACTCTAAAAGTCAATGTATTCCTGTAATGAGTGGTAAAAAAGTAGTACTGGAAAACCCTCATTGTCTCTCACTGTTGTAGAATGCTGCATCAGCAGATATTTAGTAAAAGGAGTTAAATCAGCAACAACAGCTTTTCTGAAAAAGCATCTGGGGATGGCAGATAGCCAGGAAAATGCCTGCTTTGCAAGTGAAATGTGGCATTCATGTACAGTGATAGTGTTCACTTATCACTCACTTCTCCATTAAAAAAATGAATGCTGTAACTACTCAGTCAGAGGACAGAAACTTCAGTATTCAGCCACCTCTGTCAATCACATACTAGCAATATAAGAAATACAGCAAAAGAGTGAACACTTTGCAAACAAACACTTGAGCATACAAATTATTTAGTGGATGCTTAACTATGATGCTTACAGAAACCATTTCAGAAAAGATGGAAATGGAAGCCAAATTAATCAGACAAAAATTTCACTGTTGCAGAACACCACAATTTAAGAACTTCAGCATCTTGCGAAAAAAAATTCACCTTTCCAAATTCAGTCTGTACTAAAAGACATCTTATAATTACAGACTACTGAAGACAATAGGTCAGACTGTTGGATACAGCAGGCCAATTTTTATCTCCAGTGTCATCCTATCTGAGTTACACCTGAGATTAATTTACTCTGTTGTCTATGTAGGACAGCACTAGAATTAACATATCAACCTTTTAAACCCGAAATGTCACTTTCATGCCATATTTGCTCCCTAGTGCTGTGACTTGCTTAAATCAAGAGTGATGGGTTAAGTTTACTAGTGGTTATTTTAAACTACAGACAAAGAATTTGTTGCACAGGAATATTTTACTTTCTTAATAGCAAAACATTGACAACAGTGGCAGCTTCACTTGCATATATCTGAACCTGTGTATATAAGCACTCCTGTATCTCCCAAAACAACTAAGAACTTAAAGATCAGTAATGTGGCAGCACCTTGGTAAGTCATCTGTCTGCTAACAGCACCAGTTACACAAAAGCTTAAAACAGAGGATGCTTAAAACACGTGGTCAAAGATCAAAAGAATCCTTTCCTCTTCCATCAGATAGATTTGCAATTTACCTGTTGCGGTCCATTGACTGTCTTGAGAAATGGTACATAATGCTTTGAAATGAGATTAAAAGCTTTTTTTCCACAAAATGTTAGTATTAGTCACAATGTTGATATTAAGTGAGTAACATAATTCCATCCTTTATTAAATATAATCTCTCATGACTGTTATTGCCATCTACTAAAATCCAACTAATCTCAAAAGTATATATATGTATATATTAAACATACATTTATGTTTTTCTCTAGCACAAAAAAAGTTAGTATATGGATTCCATAGTGGTAATGAACACTAGGCAACACTATCAAGAGGTTGAAAACCACAGTGATATTTATCAAGGCATAATTTTCTTTGCCCTATCTGTTCAACTGGAACAGATACAGTCTGGAACTGTAGAGAAATGTTATTACTTTTTTTTTTAATTAAAAACTTTAGGAAAACAAACCTTTCTAGAAGATGTCTCAAGGGAGCTTTAGGACTGTTTTATGACTATCTGAAGGGAAAAAAGGCCATTTATTTCTAAGCTTTATATTAGTTTTTCTTTTGTCTGGTCAAAAGAAAATTAATGTTGAAAATAAAACCACATTGCTTTCAGAATTCTTTCAAAGTTTCACTGACATCCTCTATGTAAATCACAGTCTGTAATCTAGATAAAGTATTAAAGAATGTGTAGATTTCAGTAGAGTCTAAAAAAGAGGGGTTTTGTTATGATTTAAGGGTTACCAGCCTGAAAGGGAAGGACAGGTGGTGTCTGTAGGACCCTGGGGGGGTCCAAGATCAGTACTGTTCCCTCCCCTTTCCGGCCACAGTCTATAAAAAACCGAGGAGGTCCGAGGTTTTCGTGGGCTTCTCCTGGCTTTCCTGGGCTGCTTCCTGTCACATTTTGGAGACGGCTGGGGCTACCTCCACGTGCTCGGCAGCATCCACCACCACCCGCTCCTGGCACCACTGGAGTCCCTGGTGACGAGTCACAGCAGTCAAAACGGCCACGAGGCACTGCTCAGCCCACTGCCGTTTTGCACGCCAGAGTACAGGAGCTGAAAAGTAACGCTGCCAGAGAGAACCAACCTAGAGAATGGCTGCTTCTGTCAACCAGGATCATTAGAGGGGCCCTGCCTCCAGCCAGGTGGAGGAAAGGGATAATCAAGTTTACTGGAGGGTGGAGGAACAGCAAGTACCAACTGCTTCTTTTACCGTACATCGCCAGCGATACAGGACCAACAGGGACTCCCTGGCCCCTATCTATAAGCTGATTCACCAACCAACTAGAGAGCCAGGGAGTGATCAGTAAGACTCATTCAGCCTTCAAGAGTCCTATATGGCCAGTACAGAAGCCTGATGGAGAATGGAGATTAACAGTGGACTATCATGGCCTGAATGAAGTGAC
>NW_010205125.1:0-230 GCF_000695765.1 Mesitornis unicolor | reverse complement strand
AAATGGCAAGATGGGTGTCGCCACATCCCTCTAGAGGTGGTTAACAAGATAGCAGCCATGTCCCCACCTACTAATAAGAAAGAAACACAAGCCTTCTTGAGTGTGGTGGTGTTTTGGAGGATGCATGTTCCTGGGTACAGTCAGATTGTGAGACCCCTCCATGAAGTGACCTGAAAGAAAAGTTGTTTTAAATGGGGCTCCGAACAACAACAAGCCTTTGAGCAAATAAA
>NW_010205124.1:0-3911 GCF_000695765.1 Mesitornis unicolor | reverse complement strand
AAAAAAAAAAAGAGCAAAGTTCCCCTTTTGGCTTCTGTGTGTGCCACAGGGCTGTCCTTGACACCGCTGCTCGCAGTGGTGGTTCTTACTTATGCAGTCTGAGCCTGAAAAACCATAATTTGAAACCATAATTTTCTGCAGAGGCCCTTTTTCAAATAACCTCAGACTGACAAAACCAAGCTCCTTCACAATGCAGCAAAATCACTTCATCACTGTTTCATGCATTTTATTTTAAAGGACTATTAAGAACCCATTCTTTCTGATAGAATTCTATTTTCATCTCCACTTTTTTTTCCCCTTTGGGAGCTTGAAAAATAAGATTTCTCTATCTCTGCTTTTTTTTTTGCTGTCTGTTTCTATTTGATCAATGATGACTCTTTTTTTTCCTGTGCTTCTAAGAGAGTTGACATTAAAATGTCTAGTTCCTATTCTCTTTCTGTTGTATTTGTGCATTCACAATTATGTCAGCTCAGCTCTGGGCATTGTCTCTGCTAGTTCAATTCCAGCTGAATTGCTGGAGCTAGCAGGACATTAGCATTCACTTGATTGATTTAGCATACCCAGAGAATAAGATGGGTTTTGCATTCAGCTAGATACATTAAAAACTGAAGAAATTATAAAGCAGTCCAAAGTTGATAAGTTCTTCTGGAGTCACACATCTTTTGCTTCTCATATATCTTCCTGTGCTTGAGGACAACATTTAAATAACGGCTGTTTCAATGCCAAGTCCTTCCTTGACACTGTTCATTGATGAAAGAGGAGAGAGAAGTTCTTTAAAACTATTGTTTCACATAGTTAATCAATTTAACAGATTTCAGGTCTAAAAGATTGTATTATGCATTATCTCCTATAAAATGTGGGCTATACAATTTCATCCTATAATTCCAGCATTTTGCCCAACAACTAAAGAGAACACTTTTTCAAAGGTAACTACTTCAACCTGAGTTTTTAAATTAGCATTAAAAATATAACACTGGATCTCTTGTTGGCTTTAAAAATTTCTTCCTTTATCCAGTGCCTATCCCTGTGACAAGGTCTTGATGTCATACATGGCTGTGCACACTTGCTCAAGAGCACGTGACCTACAAAGAGCCCATGTCTTTCCAGATTCCAGATTTTCAGTGTGGAACTAAAGCAAAGAAGAGGATGCAGGGCAAATTTTTCAGAAGAGGGGGGTAATGTTTGGCTCCAGAATCCATCTACCTCCAAAAGAAATGCTGAGCTGAGCAGCGTCCTGTGAAGTGAGTGAAGAAATCTGGCTTTACCTGCCTACAAAGTAGAATCTCCACCTCGCTATTTTATGACTTTAGAACAGGGATTCCCAAACCTTTTCCAACAATAGGATTGAAGACCTCAGCAGACACATTTATTCAATTATTTGAACAATTCAGCCTTTACAGACTGAATGAAACAACGGAAGGACCAGGCACGTAACAGAACAGTAATAATTGGCTTTTTCATAATAGCCTTTTTCCTGCACTGTCTCTTTTGGCTTCTGTGGGAGGTCAGCTGTTCAAGAGGAGAGACTGCAACCTTGAGACCATAACCATGCTTGACCGCCCTCTTCTGATGGAGTCAGATGGATGGGTGGAACTTGTGGTTTCCGGTAGCTTCAGCATTATAAATATACGGGTGACATGATCACAAAGTCAGCTGTCCCAGTTCAATCATACCTCTGCACTTCTCATAATTTTAACAGTATCTTCTGATTAGGGGTTCATTCTATATGGCACATAGCTCAACTGTGCTATAACTGCCCAGAAACACATGAAATAGCTCACCTCTATCTTCTGTTACCCTTCTTGAATGTTACTGCACTGCTCTAGCCCAGACTCTCTGCTGCACACTTACATAACAGAGGGACAGATAAGTCTGTTTTCAAGAGAGTGGACAGTCATTTGTGATCATTAACAAGCAGTTACTGTAAAAGATGACAACTCATGTGTCAGCTGAAACGTTCTGCATTAATTGGAACAAAGTTCCTATCAAATATGTTTTGATAATAAGGAATCTCTCATGGACATTTCGGACCACACAGTGAAAACATAATGTTTGATGTCTTTCCTTGGAGGCAAGAAAGAGCATCAGAAGGGAAATGCAGCTGCAGCCAGCAAGGAAAGATAAACAGAAAACAGCAGGGGATCAGCAGTCTGGCCAGACAAGCAACGAGTCATGAAGCTCTTCAGCTCTGTCAGCTGTTTAGATCCTGGCATAGGTCTGTAGGTGTCAAAAGTTGCTGTTGTTTGAAAGTGTGGTAGAGGTACTACGAAGGAGTAGTAGCAAGTAAGGGGTGAAGCTACAGTTAATAAACATCTCAACGGACAAGTCAGTACTCAAAGCTGAAACCTAGCCAATATTCTGTGTGGATACATGACTGTATGTTTTAATACAAAACTAATACACAGCCATTTGCAATCATCTTCGAGGAACCAGTTCTCCTGGTTCACTCCTACCATGCAACTGAGTAGCTCCCTAGGTTTTCCTCACTTAACTTCCATCTTAGGGCTTGGCCCTTCCTTGGTTATGACATTTGACTGGTTCCCAGCCCATGGCAGAATGACTTCAAACACTTACCTCCTGCAGTTCTTAAAAACAGTTTCTTGTAGTAATTTGGGATGGGTAGTTTACTGCACTAACATACCTCCAGAATACTTAACAATGTCTGTTATGAGATCTTATGTTTTACTATGCCATTTTAGTCCTTTTAACACCAAACAACAATTTCGAGCAAGCCAGAAGTCTCTTCAGGTTTATAACATGCTTTACATGCTGCTTAAACTTTTTCTTCACTGTTCTGTTGCTGGATAAAAGCAACGTTTAAAATATATTAAAGCAACAGTCAAGATCTGTAGCTACATTAGTCATTCTGTCAGAGCCTTGGAAAGAACCTCATTGAAGTCAAGCAAGAAAACAATTTGTTGAAGCATCAGCTGAAGCAATGAGTCACAACTCATTCAAATCTCTCTCAAGTAACCGCTAAAGCGCTGCAAGCCACAATTGATTCTGTAAACAGAAGATACATGAAACAAACTTTGAACTGACCTCCAGTCTCTGGTATGTGGTAACAACCTGAGTGTTCATTTTTTTTTTGAGTGATCTTCCCTTGGTGTAGTAACAAAACTACCTGAACGTACAAACTGACAGTATCTTCTATCAAGGTGTGTAATTGGGGTTTAGTTCCACTGCATGGATTCATTCCAGGCACAAACTGACCCAATCAAATTAATTATTTTGGAACACTTTTACCTGAACCACAAGCAATGCTTCCCCAGGCCCAGGAGAGTCAAGCAATCAATGTTCTTGCAGATCTTTATGCAACAGATAACATTGTTAAGCTTTGATGTCTACAGTACAGCAACGAGCCTAAAATACCACAAAAACTTACCTGAATAACTGAGGCACCTGGGGAACCCAAGCAGATGTCAGAGAATCTAGAGCAGCTCAGTGGTAAATTGACTTCAAATCCACTAAGTTCAGCCAGCCAGGGCATACCTTACAACATAGGGAAAACTGTTACAGGACTTTATCCTAACCATTATGTTGGCCTAAGGGTACACTACTATTAGCTAATAAAGAGATAAAACATGTAAAACCTACTTTCTTTTTTCCCCCAAGAGGCTGCTGGTAAAAAGAGCAAACTGGTTCAGTGATGTTCCTTCATATCTGGTGTCAGCTCTTAATTTCTTGAGATGTGATGTGTAGAAAGTGATTCTGACATACTACTTTCTATCTGGAGCTCAGGAATAAGTATCACTAAAGGAAAAGTTGTGTTAGTAGAGAGTGTTTTGACTTTACTTTTTAAATATTAACTAATCTTGTGTGTGCTGTGCTCTATGTCAGAGGAAAGGAAAACAAGTGAAATGTACTGTGATTACACTACGCTTCCAGCACAGTTTATTGTATTGGTTTGG
>NW_010205123.1:0-3261 GCF_000695765.1 Mesitornis unicolor | reverse complement strand
ATATATATATATATATAAATATGCAATTGAAAACATTAAGGTTACACACAGGTAGAAAACAATAATTTATGAGTAGGAGGAAGAGGTATCTATTAAATTCCTACAGTCAGTCACAATATGGGCAAACCCACCACAAGCCAAAACTGAGTGCATCAGTGACACTGGTGGCACCTCTGGAAAATGTATTTAAGTAAAAAATGCTGTGCAGCAACTGTGAGAGAAGATTGAGAATATGTGAGAGAAACAGCTATGCAGGCAACAAGGTCAGTGGAGAAGGAAGAGGAGGAGATGCTCCAGGTATTGAAGCAGAGATTCCCCTGCAGCCTGTGGTAAAGACCATTGTAATGCAGGTTGTTTCCCTGCAGCCCATGGAGGACTCCATGCTGGAGCAGATGGACATGCCCTGAAACAAGCTGCTGTCTCCAGAGAGTCTGAGTGGAGCGGGCTCCTAGCAGGAGCTGTGGCGCATGGAGAGTAGCCCACGCAGTAGTATGGCTTTTGGCAGGAACTATGACTTGTGGGGGAACCATACAGAAGCAGTCCATCCCTGAATCATAGAATCATTTAGACTGGAAAAGACTCTTAAGATCATCGAGTCCAACCATAAACCTACCACTGCTAAGTCCACCACTAAAACATATCCATACAGACCACATATACACATCTTTTAAGCACCTCCAGGGATGGTCAGTCCACCACTTCCCTGGGCAGCCTGTTCAAATACTTGACAACCCTTTCATTGAAGAATTTTTTCCTAATATCCAATCTAAACCTCCCCTGGCACAACCTAAGGCTGTTTCCTCTTGTCCTATTGCTTGTTACTTGGGAAAAGTGACTGACACCCAGATCACTACAATCCAGGTAGTTGTAGAGAGCAATGAGATCTCACCTGAGTCTCCTTTCTCCTGGCTAAACCCCAGTTGCCTCAGCTGCTCCTCATAAGACTTCTGCTTTTGAGGATCCAACCAGTCTACAGAGCCTTCCTACCCTCAAGCAGATCAACACTCCTGCCCAACTTGGTGTCATCTGCAAACTTATTGAGGGTGCACTTGATCCTCTCATCCAGATCACTGATAAAGATGTTAAACAGAACTGGCCTCCATACTGAGCTCTGGGCAACATCAGTTGTGAGAGATCACCAAATGGATTTAACTCCATTCACCACCACTCTTTGGGCCTGGACATCCAGCCGGTTTTTTTATTCAGTGAAGATTATCCATGAGCCTTGAGCAGCCATGCTCTTGCACCTTTAAGTTTTCCTTCTTGAAGAATGTCCAGTCTTCCTGGACTCCTTTGCCCTTCAGAAATACCTTATTCAGTTGCAAGTGATGACAAAGTGAAGAAATTTCACGTCCTTATCATGATTCTGCATCCTTCTGTTAATTTGTTTCTAGACATGTCTTATGAGTTTTAAATTGCAATGCTAATGTGTTTATTTTAGCATTATTTTTGTTTTATAATTTATTAATAAAATTTTAAAATTAATTACTCTGTAAAATAACACTATGGCCTCAGCACTGTCTCAGTTTCTTTGATTAAGTAGAATGGAACAGAATTAAATAGAATAGAATGTTTCAGAGGAGGTTTTATACTTCGTTTCTTGCTCTGTCTTGAACAGTTATCTAAGTGAAAACTGAAGTTTTCCATAATTCCTTTTCTTTAGATATTGTTTTGTTAATATATTGTGTATTTATAGGTGAAATTTTCCATCTTTTTATGTTAAGGTTTTAATGTGTTATGTAGTAGAACCTATTAGTATAAAGACATCTTCATTTATGTATTTAGTTTGCTATTTGGTACCTATATTGTGATTTAGCTTTCTCCTACGAACACTGTAAACATAACAGAATAATTTAGAAATATGGTAACAGGCTTGCTGCCAGTCTAAGTTAATATTTTTTTTCTTTATTCCTACAATAGAAGAACACTGTCCATTGGTATCTTAGGACAAGAAGCTCGAAGGTTTGCATGGGAAAATAAGTCTCAAGTTATTACTCCTTGACATTTGGATGAACTGATTTTCTGTTCTGAGAGGCAGCTGTTCAAAGCCTCATAACTACAGGATATTAAACATTTTGCTACTATCTCTCTTATTAAGTATCTTTCTTCAAGAGTTATCATTCTTAGAAATGAAATTCAGATAAATTAATGACATTTCAGGAAACAGTAAGCAATGTGGGCATGACTGGTTACTGTATTTCTTTCTATATAATAACTTTTTGTGATATCTTGGCAAACTTAGATTAAATCTTACTAAAATAATAATTTTTTAATCATACTTCAAAGAGGTGAAAATTTTTTTCATTAGGCAAAATCTATTATAGATCACAGTCAAGGTCATGGTGGCTTAGAACGTGAATACCTTTCTATTGTAGATCATGAAACTTTCCAGTCTTGAACTGCACTTTCAGTACATGTTTATGTATTTACATTTAAATGTATGTTTCCATATGTATATACAGAATTGAAAACCTGTCCTACTTCAAACAGTCAGCTGGAAATAGACTACAAAAAGGCAGTCTGAGCATTACTGTGTTGTTTTGATTATAACTTTTATCAGTGTTGGAAAGAACATGCTGGGGAAGATACTTAAAACTGTCATAGATGAGAAAAAATAGATCGTAGTGATATGAACCTACAAATAAGTATAACCACCAGAGATATGGTGAATCTTCGCACTGTGCTCCTTCTACTTTGAATTAATTTCTCTGTTGTTCAGGGCTTTTGATTGCTTGCTTTTCTAAGTTTACCAATATATTACCCAAACAACATGTAAAGCTAGCCTTTCCTCTTTGTCATCATCTTGGCAAAAACAGAGATCACAAGAAAAAAATAATCTAGTTGTTGATTCTCAGTTACTTCTGCCAATGTAGAAACCACAGTGATTTCTTCAGGGGAAAAAATAGGAACCCAAATATTTTACCTGGCAGCATAAACTATTTTTGTGCTATATTTGTAAATCTACACTGATGATTGGGAGGTCTTCTGTCAGAAGACCCTTTGAGGGCAAATTTTCCTAGAATGACAAAAAAACAAGTGAGCAGATGGGAGAAGACAGGGTGACACAAACAGAAACAGGGAAAGCATTATGTTGTGGTTTAGGCCCTGTGCATAACTGAGCACCACGATGCCCCCAAAAAGACTAGTCAAAATAAGGACTGGGAGGGCTTCTCACCACTTAAACAGGTCACAGGCAAAAAACAAACTCATCATAAGGAACAAAAAAAACCCAATTTTTTTACCAACATCAGAGTAGAACAA
>NW_010205122.1:346-9314 GCF_000695765.1 Mesitornis unicolor | reverse complement strand
CGTGTGCCAATGTCCCTGCAGCCCCTGGGACGGGGGTGTGTGCTGTTGCCACATGATTTTGGGTTGCTCCTGGGGTGGCTGCGCTGCGTCCTGGAGTGGAATAAGCACGTTTAGGTGCAGGATCTCCGATACGAGGAAGTCATTAATACAAGCGATGGTGCTTGGAGAAATGGGGTCACAGGAGCAGTTTAAGGTTGTGGGTTGTGCCCACAAGGGCTGGCAGGGTCAGACCTCGCGGCTGAAGGAGGCGTTTGCTCCCTTCTGGTTTCTGCCAGGTTAAAGGCAGTGGCAAGCAGCGGGTTGCGGGCTGTTCTATCTCTTAAATAGAAAACGTTAATACTCCCCAGAGTCTTTCTCTGCAGTATAAACCTGGGTATAAAATTCAGCAGGTTTTAAGCCAGGACCTTCCTTCAACCGATGCTCGTGCTTGCGCGTGTGTGCGTGCCTGTTTTTCCCTTTAGCTACGTATTTTAATACCAAACAACATGATTCGACGGTGAGGAAGTGTCCTAGAGGCTAAATTTTGGGGTTGGAAGCGGGACTGAAGGGTGGCTGAGAACGTGCACCGGGGTGGGTGTCCTCCTCCTGGTCTGGGGGATGTGGCGGTGGCGGAGCTGCAGGTCCGTGGCAGCGGCTGGAGCTGCTGGGCAGGAGAAGGTGGGGATGGGGTCGGTCTTTTTTGGGAACCTGGATCCATGTCTGTGCTCAGGCCTCGGCTCTCAGCACCGTCACGAACAGCTCGTGCTTCTGCCGCTGTGTGGATCCACACCACACCGACCCCTCGGACACGGTGTGCACCTCGGGTCACCCGTTTTGGGGTGATGGTGTGGTCATGGGGAGGGCCGTGGGTGCCTCCGTGTGCCACGTGGGGCAGGGCTCAGCCGGGAGGGGATTAACAGCCGGGAGATGAGGGGCTGAGGGCCATGGGTCAGTGCTGGACAGGGCATGGTTGGACTGGGTGATCCTAAAGGTCCATCCGACCTGATGATCAGTCATTAGGCCATAAAATACCCTCTGACACGTCTCATATTTTTGTCAGATGTTATAACATACAGGGTTTGAGTCTGCCCTGGACCCCATAAAATGCATTGAGGGGGATCTGTCAAGTCTCATCCTTCTTTACCTCTGTTTTTCCCCTTCCCGTAATCCATCGACAGGGAAAAGAGCGCGGCTTTCCCATTTCATCCTCCTTGTTCTTAATGCGACTGCTCTGGGTGCAGCCGTGGGGCCCAGGACCTGGGTGATGCTCAGCTCTAAAGATGCTCAGCTCTAGCGATGCTCAGCTCTAAAGATGCTCAGCTCCAGCGATGCTCGGCTCTAAGGATGCTCAGCTCTAGCGATGCTCAGCTCTAATCGCCCCCGTGTCTCCCCACAGAAGTGTCTGCGGCTGAACCCGGACGTCCCGGTGTGGGTCTCCAAGCAGCGCATCCTGTGCACGCTGAACCACAGCCTGAAGGATGTCCTCAACTACGGGCTCTTCCAGCCGGCCTTCAACGGCCGCGCCGGCAAGTTCCTGGACGAGGAGCGGCTGCTGCGGGAGTATCCCCTGAACCCCGACACGCCTGTCCCCTACCTGGAGGTACGCGGCTCTGTCTACTTTTTAATGTGTGTGTGTCTGTATACGTGTATACAGAGGTATATATATGGAGAGGGGAGGGGACAGGGGACATTAATATCTGTGGGGCCTACAGGGACTACAGTGAAGGGATTATAGGAGTTTATGTACATAGATATAGACACATGGGTATATAGATATGTACATACATAATTATGTACAAAGATATAGGCATATAGATATATAGATACGTACTTATGGATACATAGATATGGATATGTGTATATGTACATATGTACATAAGTGCTTATGTACATAGATACAGACATACAGATATGGATATATAGATATGTACTTATGTACATACATAATTATGCACATAGATATTGACACACAGATATGGATATATAGATATATACTTAGGTACATACATGCTTATGTACACATATATATAGATATACGGATACATACTTATGTACATACATATATACATAGATATAGACATGGATATGTAGATATATACTTAGGTACATACATACTTATGTACATAGATATAGACTTATAGATATGGGTATATGGATTTATACTTAGGTACATACATGCTTATATGCATAGTTATGGATACATAGATATGGATATGTGTATATGTACATATGTACATAAGTGCTTATGTACATAGATACAGACATACAGATATGGATATATAGATATGTACTTATGTACATAGATACAGACATACAGATATGGATATATAGATATGCACTTATGTACATAGATACATACAGATATGGATATATAGTTATATACTTATGTACATAGATACAGACATATAGATACGTTTATATGGATATATACTTAGGTACGTACATGCTTATGTACATAGATATATGAATACGAATGTATAGGTATATGCTTATGTACTTATGTACATAGGTATAGATACATAGATATGGATATGTAGATATATACTTATGTACATACATGCTTATGTACAGACATCTAGATATGGATTTATAGATATATATTTATGTACATAGGTACAGAGCTGTACAGATACAGATTTAGACATACAGATATGGATATATAGATATGCACTTATGTACATAGATACATACAGATATGGATATATAGTTATATACTTATGTACATAGATACAGACATATAGATAAGTTTATATGGATATATACTTAGGTACGTACATGCTTATGTACATAGATATATGAATACGAATGTATAGGTATATGCTTATGTACTTATGTACATAGGTATAGATACATAGATATGGATATGTAGATATATACTTATGTACTTACATGCTTATGTACATAGATACAGACATCTAGATATGGATTTATAGATATAAATTTATGTACATAGGTACAGACCTGTACAGATACAGATGATGGATATATGGTTATGTACATACTTATTTACACAGATATATAGATATGGATTATAGATATATGATTATGTACATACATACTTATTTACACAGATATATAGATATGGATTACAGATATATGATTATGTACATACATACATATTTACACAGGTATATAGATATGGATTATAGATATATGATTATGTACATACATTCTTATTTACACAGATATATAGATATGGATTATAGATATATGATTATGTACATACATACATATCTACACATATATAGATATGGATTACAGATATATGATTATGTACATACATACATATTTACACAGATATATAGATACGGATTACAGATATAAAATTGTGTACATATATAGTTGTGTACGTAGGACTCCTATGATCCCTTCCTCTGCAGACACCACAGATATTCCCCCCCTCTTCCCTGTCTCCCTTCAGGGAGTGCAGCACAGGGACTGGTGTGGGTGTGTGTTTGCTGACGGGGAATCCACCGGGGGAAGCTGAGGCGAATGCCTCTGCGTTTGGCGTGCTGGAGAGCTCGGTAACGTCTGCCACCGCCCCTGGAGCAGCTTCTGACCCCATTGATCACAGTTTATGTTCTCTGGTGGCACGTAACTGCCTGGGAAGGGGCAGGGACAGGAGGGGACAGCGTAGGGAGAGCTTTGGATACGAGGTGGAAGGACACGAGTTTGGTATTTTATTTAATTTACAGTTACTGTAGAGACTGGAACGCAGCTGTGGCCTTTGACAGCAAACGACTGTCCCTGTGTGGACCTCACTTGTGTGAGGATAATCTATACGGCTTTCTGTTCCAGAAAATTAACTAGAGCAGAAATTAACTGAATTAACGCTGCATTTACCGTCACCATCGGCTTTGCCTTGGGCTGGGAATCGGGTGTTCGCGTGTAGGTGTTCGTTTATTCTCAGGGCCCTGCCGCATCCCCTGTCACTGTCGCTGTGGCTGTTACTGGCTGCAGTGGGGCTGCCCTTACCTGCCCGTGGGCTTCTGAATCTGGGGATGCTGTGTTTTACCCACAAGGTCTATTAAGAAGCTTTACACGCTTAAGCCGCGCGAGCTCTTATAAATGCAAGCGTGGCTGCTGCTATTATAACTAATCCTGACTAATTTGGAAAGGAAGTGCAGCACAATTTCTCAGCAAACTAACACTTAATGTAGACAAAAACATTTGGAACAACATTAAGAGTGCTTGCAAATAAACCTACGAAGTGGTAAATTCCTCAATGTTCCTTATGCAGGCTTTAACGCTTTCTTTGGTGTAATTTAGCATAATGCCCACACTTAATGCCTTAGCACACACGTCTGAATGCAGACTTGACATGGATATTTGATGTGTGTCGTTTCAATTCCACGTAACGTGGTGAGAATGGCAGAGTCCTACTGGAAAACCCCAAATCCGGAGTCTATTTACAAGACATGACTCCTCTGCGGATACTGCTGAGGTTTCTCGAACCAAAAGACAAATGAGCCCTCAGGGCTGCCTGTGGAGGTGATCAGAGAAACGAGGGGTTGTGCACATCGACAGAAATTACAGGACAAGGCAGGTGTCTGCGGTTGGTCCCTGGCTCTGTGCAGTGCCAGGGGAGCTGCGGGGCTCCCAGTCCTTTACTGGGATAAACCAGCAGCTGCTGGGGGTGTGCTGGTGGCCAGGGGGAGTGCAGGGGTCCTGTTAGCCTCGTGTACGTTTGGGGTTCTCACTGCACCCCGTGTCACCTCACTGGTTGTTATCACCATCACCTCACTGGTTGTTATCACCATTACTGCACTGGTGGTTATCACCATCACCTCACTGGTTGTTATCCACCATCACCTCACTGGTTGTTATGGCCATTACTGCACTGGTTGTTATCACCATCACCTCACTGGTGGTTATCACCATTACTGCACTGGTTGTTATCACCATTACTGCACTGGTTGTTATCACCATCACCTCACTGGTGGTTATCACCATTACTGCACTGGTTGTTATCACCATTACTGCACTGGTTGTTATCACCATCACCTCACTGGTGGTTATCACCATCACCTCACTGGTGGTTATCACCATTACTGCACTGGTGGTTATCACCATCACCTCACTGGTTGTTATCACCATCACCTCACTGGTGGTTATCACCATCACCTCACTGGTTGTTATCACCATTACTGCACTGGTTGTTATCACCATCACCTCACTGGTTGTTATCACCATCAGCACACTGGTTGTTATCCATTATCACCACACTGGTTGTTATCAACATCACCTCACTGGTTGTTATCACCATCACCTCACTGGTTGTTATCCACATCACCAGCTCATCATGCCCTCCTTAGCGAGGTTGGTGTGTTTGCAAGCCAAACACTCCGCGGTGTTGTCACCGTCATTAACCATCGCATGTTCAGTTCACGCACCTTCGAAATTTGAGTGCACAATTCAAATTTCCCACACCAATCTTGAGCTGTAGGGGCAGAACCATTGGGGTGTGATGGTTTGGGGTAGCTATCCACCTTGGTCACTTCAGAGCCTCTGATGTGGTGCTGGGGGTTGCGAGGAGCCACTGAAGGATGCTCTCATGGTGCATGGGGATGCTCAGAGGGTCCCTGGCACCAGCAGCACCCGCGAAGGACCCACACCTGTAAATCAGTGGGAAAGACAGGTTTTTCCCTCAGAATTATTAGAAAAGGTTGTGTGAGAAAACATCTGCCCAGTGGTGCAGGTTTGTGATGGGCTGAAACGTGCTGGTATTTGGGCAGAGTTGAGCAGTGGGATGGGCTCGGTAACTGCAGCCTGGAGATAAGGCGGTGTCAGCTCCAGCTGAAATAAGAAGTGTTGATGGAGGATTAAGTTCCCAGACATTCAGAATCTCAGGATACAATTCATGCATTGAAAAAAGATCCGGTCAGACAAACCCAGCTCCATTCTTTAAGGAAATGGTAATTCTGCTTGATAAAGGCAGCCACACAAAGGCAGCAGCCGCTTGGGGTACCTGGTTTTGTTCTGCGTGATATTCGAGATCGGGATTAGCACCAAAGCCTCGGCAGGACGAGTGCCGCTGGGCCACTGATGGATGATAAAAGATTTGGGGTATTTCTTTGGGGTTTCTGGGCACCAAAGTCAGGCCTGGTGTGGTCTGTGTGTAAATGCACAACCACTGCTGATAAAAATCTGATTACACAAAGTATGACAGAGAATTTAACGTGGTGACTGCGCCGTCCAGGTCATTTGGTCCCATCAAAGCTCGCTCTACGTCAGCCAAGTGACAGATGTACGGGGACAAGGGCTGCTTGCCGGAGAAGGGCGCTCCTCGTTTGAGCCTTTTGGTGCAGAAACCCCACTCATTCCCACGGTGACCCTGGGGTCCTGCACCCTGGCCGGTGCTGAGGGCTTTGAGAGGGTTGGGGTGGATGGGGTTGGCGCTGGGGCAGCGTGGGCCATGTAATTCACAGGATGAAGCCCACACCGCTTCACGCTGAAGCCAGACAGGTTCACATGAAAACCTGGTCACCATTTCTTTAGTGAGGAACGCAATTAACTGTTAGAGCAAATTAGGAAGGAGAACGCCGTATTCTTTTGAGGTGAGGCCGGATGTCTCCATGCGAGGCGACGTCCACTGGCGCTGCTGGCGGGCGGTTTGGTGCTGTGGGTTTTTTGGGTTTGTCTCACATCTGTCCCTCTCCCCTCCTGCAGTTCCGGTACAAGAGGCGCGTGTACACCCAGACGCTGCTGGACGACAAGCAGTTTGCCAAGCTCCACACCAAGGTAAGGCTGGAGTCCGGCCGGCGAGCGCAGAGCCCTGCGATGGGGGATCACAGAGGGGATACCGGGTTTGGGGATGTTTCAGTCTTCACCGCTTGCCAGACTGCAGAGCACTCCTGAGGCACGGGTGGTGCTGAAGCCTGGGCTGGCTTCGGTGGAGGTGGAGCTGGACCCCGTGGGGCCATGGCAGGGTGACCATGTGGGATGGGAGGTGGGGATGGAGCTGGACCCCATCAGGCCATGGGGTGAGCACGCTATGGGGGCTGCTTTGCTTACGTCTGCTCGCAGCGGGTCAGCGGCTGCGTGGGGTCAGCTCCGCGGGGTGGTGGGCAGAGGAGCTCGCGATGGGCCAGATGAAGAGCGGCTTTATTCTGCGGCGTGGAGGAGTCACAGCGCCCGGAGAGCACAATGGTGCATTGAGGAGCACTGCCCTCCCCCAGCCAGCGCCTGCGCCTCGCCTCCGCCTTGCACCCGGGCTCACTGCTTGTACCCAGGGTCTCTGCCTTGTACCCAGGCTTGTTGTCTTGTACCCGGGCTCGTTGCCTTGCACCCAGGGTCACTGCCCTGCATTCAGGGTCACTGCTTGTACCCAGGGTCTCTGCCTTGTACCCAGGCTTGTTGCCTTGCACCCAGGGTCACTGCTTGTACCCAGGGTCTCTGCCTTGTACCCAGGGTTACTGCTTGCACCCGGGCTCACTGCTTTGTATCCAAGCTAGCTGCCTTGCACCCGGGGTCTCTGCCTTGCACTGGGGGTCACTGCCTTGTACCTGGGGTCACCGCCTTGCACCCGAGCTCACTACCTTGTACCCAGGCTCGCTGCCTTGTACCCGGGGTCACTGCCTTGCACCCGAGCCCACTGCCTTGTACCCAGGCTCACTGCCTTGTACCCGGGGTCACTGCTTGTACCCGAGCTCACTGCCTTGTACCCAGGCTCACTGCTTGTACCCAGGCTCACTGCCTTGTACCCGGAGTCACTGCCTTGTACCCAGGCTCACTGCCTTCTACCCGGGGTCGCTGCCTCGTCTCCGGCTTTAACCCGTGTGTTTGGGTCAAGGTTTCACTGATGGGGTCCCCGTGGGAAGTGGGAAGTGCTCGTGGTCGCCTGCAGCCCCCGTCGTGGGCAGCCATCAAGGCGCGTGTCAGGATCAGTGGTGCGAGGTCGGGGCCGGGTGTCGGGAGGACAGGCAGCGTGACGGAGGCTTTGGCACGGGTGGGTGTTTCTGGGAGGAGGCACTCACCAAAACATCGGGCTCTGCAGCCAGGGACACCCCACATGGCAGGGATGGAGGGTCAGGGATGCTGACGCTGGCTGGATGCCCTCTCATGTTGCTCTTCCTCGTGGCTGTGACAGGACAAGGGGTGATGGCCTCAAGTTGTGCCAGGGGAGGTTTAGGTTGGATTCTGAGAGGAATTTCTTTGCTGAAAGGGTTGTCAAGCACTGGTGGGGGCTGCCCAGGGCAGTGCTGGAGCCCCCATCCCTGGAGGGGTTTAAAAGACGAGGAGATGTTGTGCTTAGGGACGTGGTTTAGTGGTTGGACCCGATGATCTTAAAGGTCTTTTCCAATCCAAACCATTCTGTGCTTCCCCCGGACAGATGTGGGGTCACTCATTGCCTAAGAAATTAAGAGCAGTAATTACAGAGAGCTCTGGGACCAGCAGGACATTGCTCCTGCTGCAGTCGTTGTGCCATGAGGTGATGCGTGGCCCTGTGGGGACCTCGGTGGCTCCTGGGGGCCATGGGAGCTGAGAGGCAGGAGGAGGGAGGTGGGCTCAGCACCCACAGAGAGGGCGCTGGGCAGTGTCCAAATGGCTGGGGGGCACGAGGACACCCTCAGCCCCCATCAAACCCGTGTTCTGGGTGGGGAAGGGCTCTCACCCCACTGTGGCAGCTCCGGGGGGTGCCCAGGGCCAGGCGATTGCAGCCCCCATCGCCATGGGGTGCAGGGTGCCCGTGTGTGGCTCCTCCGTGGGTCTGCAGGGTGCTGGGTGCTTTGGTCACGTCTGCTCTGCAAGAGACGGGCGAGGGCTGTGGGTTTGCGGGTATGGGGTACAACAGATGAGGTGGGGGGCACAGACAAGAGGAAAACCTCCCAAAGGGCCTGACCCAGCCCAGAGTGGAAATCTCTGTGGGAAGAAGCGGTCTTGACCAGAAACAAGAAACAAACACTGTTAGGGTCTGGGTCTGACTCTGAAGACTGAAGTGACGAGGCTTTTCTCTGGGGACATAAGAATATCCCGGCACTGAACCTGG
>NW_010205122.1:0-334 GCF_000695765.1 Mesitornis unicolor | reverse complement strand
CGTCCCGGCACCAGGGAGCCTGAACTGGGGTCTAACGGAGCCCAAGGAGCCCGAAACGGGGTCTGACGGAGTCCAAGAGCCCAGCCCTGTGGGAAGGGGGGGACTGGAGGCACCGGTGAGGGAACCCCGAGTGCAGCGTCTGAGGGCTTCCCCTACGGGCGCGCAGGAGCCATTGATGCACTTTATTAAATACTCACTTAATCTCCATGCTTTAATTTCCACTGAAAAAGCAGATCTCCTTCATGGTGTTTCTTTATTTTCAAACCATCCCTTGCTGCTAAAATCCGGCGCCTGAGCGAGATCCGGCATCTCTGCTCCCGTTTGCCTCCGTTGA
>NW_010205121.1:0-417 GCF_000695765.1 Mesitornis unicolor | reverse complement strand
GAACAGATTGAGAAGTAGAACGGAGTGTATATAATTGTGTAAGACCCATAAGGCGCCAGAAAGGAGACACTTATCTGAACTCCCCTCAGAAATGAGATAATACCGGTCCTGTGGTTTGAGCAAGAGTCAGGAAATAACTGAGTCTGCGCAAAAAGGAAAGGTTACTAGCGGTGACGAAGAGAGCGTTCAGCCCCCGCGACCACCGACGACCACCAGCAGGGGACACTGTGCAGGCGCAAGTGGGAGGAGAGCTAATTATAATATGAAGCAGGGATAGGTTATGCATATGTATAAGTGTATTGAGAAACTTAATGAATATGTATTAGTTAAAGAAATATAAACCCGGGAGGGGAACTGTATGGTGTGCATGTTGATGGATTGGAGTATCCCCACACACCCAGCGCTGTTTGCTTGCCT
>NW_010205120.1:0-464 GCF_000695765.1 Mesitornis unicolor | reverse complement strand
GCCCTACCAGCATCTATCCACCTGGTTATGTTTTCATAAAAGGCTGCCAGGTTGGTCAAACATGACTTTTCCTTTGTGAAACCATGCTGACTTCCTAATGACCCTCTTATCCTTGATATGCTTGGAGACAATGACCAAGGATAAGGTGTTCCATCACTTTCCCAGGGATGGAGGTGAGGTTGACTGGTCTGTAGTTACCCGGGACCTCCTTCTTGCCCTTTTTGAAGAATGGAGTGACATTTGCTTTCCTCCAGTCCTCAGGCACCTCTCCTGTTGCCCATGACTTACCAAAGATGATGGAGAGTAGTCTAGCAATGACTCCCGCCAGCTCCCTCAGCACCCATGGGTGCATCCCATCATGGCCCATGGATTTATGTATGTCCAGACTGCTTAACTGATCCCTAATTCAGTCTTCATCAACCAAGTCAAACTTCTCCTTTATCCTGACTTCCTCTGGGGCCTCA
>NW_010205119.1:3004-6276 GCF_000695765.1 Mesitornis unicolor | reverse complement strand
ACTCCCTTCAGAAGGGAGTCCCCTATGACAAAAATTGAAAATTGCTGCTCCAGTCTCCAGTGGGCAGTTCCCCAGACAGAGTAGAAGGGCTGATTTTACTCTTGATCTTATGGGAAGGAATTGTAATCTATTTTTAAAAGAATTGAGTGGAAAATCCTATGACTAGAGAGGCCCTGCCTCCAGCCAGGAGGAGGAGAAGGGAAAACCAGGTTTACTGGACTGTGTGGGTCCGATAGCCTGGCACATCAGACCCACAAGAGTATAAGGCTCTAGTGGACATCGGTGCGCAGTGTACTCTAATGCCGTCAAGCTATAAAGGGGCAGAACCCATTTGTATTTCTGGAGTGACAGGGGAATCCCAACAGCTAACTATATTGGAGGCTGAAGTGAGCCTAATTGGAAATGAGTGGCAAAAACACCTCCTTGTGACCGGCAGAGAGGCTCTGTGAATCCTTGTCAAGGTTTAGGGCTGGACTGGCCACTAAATGATGCTCTCTATTAACCCTTCTCCCCTCCCCAGAAGGTGAAGAAAAAGAGAATAAGGGAGGGAGACTTATGGGTTGGAAAAGAAAACTAACAGGTTTAATGAAAGAATAGCAATAATACAAAAGGATAATAATGTAAATAGGAAAAAACTGAAATATATACAAATATGTACAAAGTCAATGTCAAATCCTCCCTCCTTGCTCCCCCCCCCGACGATTAGGTCACCAGAGGCTCTGCAGACCAGGGCACTGGGAAAGTTCTGTCGCACCTTTGGGGAGAAGCATACATCTCACTTATGACACCCCAATACAGCACCCATGATGTGGCAGTGGCCTTGGTCTCCATAGGCATAAGTATAAGTAAGAGCTATATTTCCATACCATGCCTAATAGCAACTATAAATATCAAGCACTATCACTTGTAGGAGCGGACACTGTCTGGAAAAACATGCCATTAGTTTCAGGAAGTACAGTCACTTAGAAGAGACTTAACTGAAAAGTAAAATCACTAAATAGAAAATTAGTTACTATTTAGCTCAAACCAGGACAATCCTTGGCATAGACTACCTCAGGAGAGGGTATTTCAAGGACCCAAAGGGCTACCGGTGGATCTTTGGTATAGCTGCCTTGGAGATGGAGGAAATTAAACAGCTGTCTACTGTCGTGGTTTAACCCGGTAACCAGCTAAAACACCACACATTTCGTTCACTCGCCATCCCCCCTCCCCAGTGGGATGGGAGAGAGAATCGGGAAATTAAAAGTAAAGAACTCGTCAGTTGAGATAAAAACTATTTAATAACTAAAACAACCCAAATTTAAATACTAATAATGACAATTAACTATAACAAGAATAGGATCAACAATAATATAGAAATCAGTTGTACTCAGCTCACAAACTGCAACCACTGACCATACGCCAACGAAAATGCAACGGAGGAGAGGTAAGCCTCAGGAAGTGAGACAGGCTGCCATCACAAAGGAGAAGGGAAGGATTGAAGGGGCCGAAGAATAAGGAGGAAGGGTTGAAGGGGTCATCCCCTGCAAGCTCCCCAATCTATAGTGAGTGTGACATTTATGGGATAGAATACATCTATATTGGTCAGCTTGGATCATACCTGGATCATCTGTCCTGGGTCACCTATCCCAGAGAGTCCCAGGCTTTTGCTCCCTCCCCTTTCTCTTGTGCAGAAAGTAGGAAACGAAAAAGCCCCTATAACCACAGGTGTAGGTGGAACCTTGAAAAACTTAAATATCTGTCAGCGAGAATGAAAACAAGAAAAAAAACTTATCAGCCTGCGTTCATTAAAGCAATCCAGCTTTGCTGAAACATTAAAAGGGAATTCTACAATTCAGTCCTAGCAAAACCAGGACATCTACCTTGCCCGGTTTCTCAGAGGACCCTTCTGTTGTGGGATTGCTGAGGGCTGAAGAGAAACAAGTGCCAATTGCTTCCACAATGGTGCACCAGTGGCAATATCACACCAACTGAGACTCCTTGATTCCCATCCACAAGCTGATTTGTCTACTGGAGAGCCAAGCAGTGATCAGCAAGACTCACTCACCCTTTAACAGTCCCATATGACCAGTGCGAAAGTATAATGGAGAGTGGAGATTAACCATAGACTATCGTGGCCTGAATGAAGTTACGCCACCACTGAGTGCTGCCGTGCCAGACATGATAGAACTTCAGTACGAACTGGAGTCAAAGGCAGCTAAGTGGCATGCCACAACTGACATTGCTAATGTGTTTTTCTCTATTCTTTTGGCAGCAGAGTGCAGGCCACAGTTTGCTTTTACTTGGAGAGATGTCCAGTACACCTGGAATTGATTGCCCTAGGGGTGGAAACACAGCCCCACCATCTGCCATAGACTAATCCAAACTGCACTGGAAAAAGGCAATTCTCCAGAACACCTGCAATACATTGATGACATCATTGAATGGGACAACACAGCAGAAGTTGTTTTTGAGTAAGGGAAGAAAATAGTCCGAATCCTTCTGAAAGACAGTTTTATCATAAAAAAGTAAGGTTAAGGGATCTGCACTGGAGATCCAGTTTTTAGGAATAAAATGGGTGTCGGTCTCTTCTCCCAAGTAACAAGCGATAGGACAAGAGGAAATGGCCTCAAGTTGTGCCAGGGATGGTTTAGATGAGATATTAGGAAAATTTTTTTATCACCAAAAAGGGTTGTCAAGCATTGGAGCAGGCTTTCCAGGGAAATGATGGAGTCACCATTCCTGGAGATATTTAAAAGACATGTAGACGTGGTGCTTAGGGACATGGTTTAGTGGTGGACTTGGCAGTGCTATGAATGTGAGAGTCAATAAGTTCTTTTCATGCCAGTTTTTTGGTGACAGTGCCATCTTTGACATGTGTTGGACCTGTAAATTTAATTCCCCAAAAGCATATATCATCCAGTTATTCAGGATGTGCATCTGGCAAGTTTGTGTCTTTTAAGGGTTACATACAGGATATATCAGAGATATTCTCATGCCCCAAGTGTAGTAATCAGGTGTGCTGACGACTCCATGCATAGCCCATTCAGGTCGTGTCTGAGGGCTGTCAGCATCCCGGTGCCTTCAACCCCGAATGGATGTTAAGAAATTAAACTCCCTATTTGGATAAAAGCTAAAAATTAAACAAATAATTATCAACACAATTAAGGTCAATATAGGTCCCACGTCATTCTTTTCTTTTTTCTCCTCTTATAGTGCGCTTAGTGAGATGAATTTCTTTGAGCTCACGTGGTACCCAAATATCGAGCTTCATTCCTACTGGCTTCCTTCCT
>NW_010205119.1:936-2528 GCF_000695765.1 Mesitornis unicolor | reverse complement strand
CTGGCTTCCTTCCTACTGGCTTGGATTCAGAAACACAGGATCAGAGGCAGATGAACTAGCAGGGTTCTGTTTGGACTTCGGCCATCACAAGAGAAGAAGAACAAGAAGGAGGGCAAGAGAATGAGACTCTCATGATCCCTCAGCTTTATACTGAGTATGACATATGTGGGATGGAATACCTCGTTGGTCAGTTTTGATCTGTCCTGTCTGTGTCTCCCCACAGGTGCGGATACAGTACCCATGGTGAGACAGTGGCCTTGCCGTGTTTATATAACATACAAGCACTATCACTTGTAGACGTGAATACTGTCTGGAAAAAACATGCCGTTTGTTTCAGACAGTTCAGCCACTTAGAAGAAACTGAGCTGAAAAGTAAAATCACTAAATATAAAATTAGTTCTATTTAGCTCAAACCGGGACAACGTGGTACCCAAATATCGAGCTTCCTAACGTATCCAAGTTGTTTTAAATGGTTTTCAACGCTCAATTTCAATATGTTAAGATTATCAGCAATCATCTCTCATGTCGTTGAATGCTAACTGGATTAAATCAATGTCGTGATTTTGTCATTAACTACTTCGATTGGCTTTCCTGAGCATGGTGCAACTTTAACATCAAAATCTCTGGACCAAATTTAGCAAACAAATTCTGACACTGCCGTAGTTTTAAGGCATCTTCACCATACACATTGCATACGTTTTTATGAGCTTGCACAGCATTTTTTCCTTTTTGGAAGCAATACAGCAAAATATGATGAAAATGTTCCTTTTAATTTTCCATTTTGAAATCGATGCCAAATAAATAATTGTTAACGAAATTGTGCACATTGTAAGTTACATAGTGAATTTGCAGTTTGAAATGAAGTTATGGTTACATTTCAAGACATGTATGTCCATCTGTTAAAAAAAAACACAATTACTTTTTGGCCGAACCAATAAATATGGGGAGGCCTGGCAGATTGATTATATCACACTTCCACAAACTCGCCAAGGCAAGCACCATGTGCTTGCAATGGTGGAAGCAACCACTGGATGATTAGAAACACATCCTGTGGCCCATGCCACTGCCCAGAACACTATCCTGGCCTCAAACAGCAAGTCCTATGGCAACATAGCACCCCAGAAAGAACTGAATCAGACAATGGGACTCATTTCCAAAACAACCTCATAAACACCTGAGCCAAAGAGCATGGCATTGAGTGGATATATCACAGCTCCTATTATACACCAGCCTCTGGGAAGACTGAAAGATACAATGGACTGATAAAGACTACACTGAAAGCACTGGGTGGTGGGACCTTGAAACATTGGGATACACATTTAGCAAAAGCCACCTGGTTAGTCAACACCAGAGGGTCTGCCAATCAGGCTGGCTTGGCTCAATCAGAACTTTACATACTGTAGAATGGGATAAAGTCATAGAATGCTTTTGATTGGAAAAGACCTTTAAGATCATTGAGTCCAACCATCAAACCAGCCCTAAGTCTGCCACTGGACCATGTCCATAAGCACTACATCTACTTGCCTTTTAAACACCTCCAGGGATGGTGACTCAACCACCTCCCTGGGCAGCCTATTCCAGTGCCCGACAAC
>NW_010205119.1:550-899 GCF_000695765.1 Mesitornis unicolor | reverse complement strand
CCTAATACCCAACCTAACCCTCCCCGGGTGGAACGTGAAGCCATTACCCCTTGTCCTATCACTAGCTACCAGGGAGAAGAGACCGATCTCCACCTCACTGCAAACACCTTTCACATAGTTGTAGAAGGCGATAAGGTCTCCCCTGTCTCCTTTTCTCCAAAGTAAACCCCAGGTCCCTCAGCTGCTCCTCATAAGACTTGTGCTCTAAGCCCTTTACCAGCTTCATTGCTCTTCTCTGGATATGCTCCAGCATCTCAGTGACCTTTTTGTAGTGAGGGGCCCAAAAGTATTTGAGGTGCGTCCTCACCAGTGCCGAGTACAGGGGAAGGATCACTTCTGTGTGGCTGCT
>NW_010205119.1:0-280 GCF_000695765.1 Mesitornis unicolor | reverse complement strand
CCCCTCAGGCAGATCAACACTCCCTCCCAACTTAGTGTCATCTGCAAACATACTGAGGGAGCACTCAATCCCCTCATCCAGATCATCCATAAAGACGTTAAACAGAAGTGGCCTCCAGACTGAGTCCTGTGGAACACCACTTGTGACTGGTCTCCAGCTGTATTTGACTCCATTCACCACAACTCTTTGGGCCTGGCCATCCAGCCAGTGGTTTACACAGAGAAGCATATGCCCATGCAAGGCATGCCCAACCAGCTTCTCCAGAAGGATGCTGTGGGAG
>NW_010205118.1:65966-70277 GCF_000695765.1 Mesitornis unicolor | reverse complement strand
TCAGCCAGGACTGTTGGTAAATGATGGATAATGGCTTGGGGAGCACTTCTGCCACTTCCAAGTGAAGGATCTGTGCTTGTATGAAATGAGGGTAGAAGGGAGATTACTGGTGGATGAGACCTAAAAATAAACATTGGGTTTGCTGAAGAGGTGAAAGAAACAAAAGAAATGTCAGTAAAGAAAAGGAGAAGAGCAGCAAGCCCCCCACAAGAAGAGAGAGGTATCCCCCAGTGACAGCTGAGGAACAGAGCTTAAGTAGCAAGGGCACAGAGAAACTAGGATGTTGGAGACAGGAGAGTATCTATAGTGAAAAGGGAAAGAAAATCAGGTAAATAAGTATATGGTAAAGGATAAATATTAGTGGCTAGATGGATGGGTAGATAGAAGAAAGCAAGCAGTGATGCTTGTTTAAATGGATGATATGTTAGTGCCTATACTGTTTGGGGCATAGAGTTGGACCAATATGAGACAGCAGAAATGTGTATCTGTGTAAAATGTTGTGAGTTTGTGCAACAAAATGTAGGAACTTGAATTAATCTTACTAGGTGTGAACGTGAGGATCTTGGGGTAAATGCAAGGTCAGTGAAACATAAATATTTTGAATGTGTTTGGTTGCTCAGGAAATGCAGAAATGGAGTATAACCTTGCCCATGTATGTAGAAATATTGCTATATTTCTGTGAAGAAACTGGTAACGATAGGATTGATGAAAACTGGATGTGAGTTGAACAAAATAATTTTGGCTATGAGTTTTTAGCACTGAAACTCTTCCATAGGCCTTAGACTCATTTGATATGTTGAGGTGGCTTTTACTTCTCATGGATAGATTAAAAAGCCTCAAGAAATAGCTAGCAACAATGGCTGGTGAATTGTTTTTTTCCAATAGTTCTTCCTTTTTCAGTCAGTTTTGGTACTGCTTCTTTTTTGATCAGAAACTAGAAAGCTGCAGAAGGACTAGTGACTGTGAGTTGATTAATTTTTATATGAAACTTAAAACTAAATAAGCTACTCCTGCAGCTCAGATTCTGGATTTGAAAAGGGTGAACCTCTCAGAGAGATTAGCATGCCCAGCTTGAGTAAGGGGCTCAGCCACTTGGATGTGGCAGAGTTCTCAAAGTACAGGGCACTGCAGCTATTGGGAATCTGTGTCTCAGGTGCAGGGAGAGGACAGGGGAAGGGCTTCCAGGCTTAAATTAATGTGTGAGGAAGAAACCACGTACTTGTTAGCTATGAAGACTCTTTGCCCAAATCAAATGGTTATGCATGGGTTTCCTAAACAGCTGAGATATCAGGTTCTGGGATTGTTTGTTGACACCAAAATTCAGGTTTTTTGCTTGTTCCTTAAAAAAAAGAAGGGGGAGGGAGGAGAAAAGAGGAGATTGTATAGCAGTTGGCTCATCCAGTAAGACTGAACATAATGACCCAAGGGCAATCTGCCTGTCTGTGGTTTTAAGATGAAGAGATGCTTGCAAATGCGTAAATCGTATGGTAAGGATGGAGACAACGTTCAGGCTACACTGTACAACAGGCGAGATGAAAGCAGAGATGCATAAATAAAACCTGTTGGGGGGTTTGGCTGAAAAGGGCATGCTGCAATCCTTCCTTAGCCTTGGGCAGCAAAGCAGGCTCAGAAGTCTCTCTGGCTCACAGCCATTTTGTAAATATGTGGGGCCCTCAGCTCTACTGTAGCTGCACAGAAAAGTTGCTCTCAATCCTCTATTTATATTTGTTTGAGGTGTGACTCAGCACCCCACATCTGACATGGCTGTAAGTGCCCCAGACACGCCATGGCTGTTTGAAGTCCAACAGTCTCTCATCAGGCTGTATGAAGATGAAGGCACTTCCTACAGAGAGCAGTTTGTTCCCACTCTGCTCACCACAATGGGACTTTCCCTCTAGGAGGGTGTCCAGGATAGTACTCCACACTGGCCTACTGTGAGGAAGGGGTGATGAGGTGTCTCCCATGTATCATTGCAAAGTGGCAGTTGTGGCATGTTCTGGGTTTTATTGAGGAAGGTCTTTACTGCAATATGATGCATAATGTGAGGAGGCAGAATGCTAGAGGGAGCTATTAGCCAGTCACTGTTTGGTCTTGTGGTTCCTGTTGTCATTGTTTATTCACGTATCAGCTCCTTTTGGGTGAAGAAAGAACTAACTCATGTGAGTGCAGCATGTGCCAATGGAGGAGCAGAAGTCTGCTATGCATTTGTGCTGTGTTTGCATATTAACTTCTTGCACTAATGTTTCTTAAGAGGTTTCTATTCTTTTCTGCTCCATTTTCTGGTTCCTCGAAGAACTGCTTTAATAAAATACATGACCCAGAGTCAGTCCTAGATAGAGTGACTCTGGCGGCTCTCTATTAAGATCTTCATTTTTCAAGAACTATTAGCAGGGGAGTGTGACAAAGGCAATCTGTCACAGTGGACTGGTCTGCTTTTGGCAGCTGTTGCTGGTGGCTGCTATGGCTTGGATCAAGTACCTCTGTCTTATGCATCCATGTCTATTACGTATGTCTCTTCTGTATACTTGAGTAATAGTCAGACTGCTTATTAATGTGTTGTAAAGAATTATGGGAAGGGGTGGCATTTCTTGGGAGAATCCATCTTTTTGGGGGTTTTCCTGAGATCAGCTCATAGAATTTCATCTCTTGGGATTGTCTTGTAGCAGTGTTACATAGCCATGTTGATTCATCAGGACAAATCTTGTTATGAGTGTTTGGTGTCTCACAGTCCATCTTCTTTTCTTCTGGAAACCATTGTGAAGAGGGACAGGGGGCATGTGCCAAATACCCAACTGTGTCCAAGTCAGTCACTCACTGATGGGCTGAGAGTGTCTGGTGTGAAACTTTCCCACTGTCACTAAAGCTCTTGTGGATTTCAGGTTTAGCTTAGAGCGAGGAGGGTGTTCGAGCATGTGCATTAAGCACCTAATTGGATAGGACCTACTGACTTCAAATACATACCAATTTCCTCTGTACCAAAGAACTGAATAGGTGCAACGGAAAACACGCCGCTCTGCAAGCTTGTTCAGCTAACAGCTGTGACCGTTGTGTTACCTACAAGTAGGTCACGAATACATCCACTGACTTGAAGTCTCCAAGGAACTTGGATTTTTATGCCGCTGGTCCTGAAAGAGTGAGGTAATGTACCCTATTTGTGTCAGACAGTGCTCATTTGTAATGTGTATTGTAGTGCTGAAATGCAGGTGTCCTAATTGTAATTCAAAACCTGGTGCTCCTCAACATGCAAGTCATAGAAACATGCTTCTGATCCTCCCATTGTGCACGAGAAGGGTGTTTTCAAAACTAGGTTCTTTCAGGCATTCTCCTTCTGGGTCATTACAGGCTGCTTTTGCTGCTACTCCCTTCCTTGCTCTTCACCTTTGAATAACATCGTTTACAATTTTGCCAGCCTTCACCTTAGTCTTTCACAGGATGTCACACTAATGCTTGGGCCCTTTAAAATAAGTAATAAAAAAGTCCCTTAGTGTTTTTTTTTCCCGTTATTGAGCTTTAAATGAAAGTTAGCAGCTGAAAAAAATGTGGGTATGTGTGCTTATGCAAAAGACAGGGGAAAAAAACCCCACATTATTGATAGGTTTGCTAACTGTCCTCCTCATGCTGAGGCTGCATTAGCAATACTTTGTTTAAATCAATAAGGGGTTTAAGTATGTAGCTCCAGAACAAGCCTGTATTCTCCTGCCAAAACACTGAAATGTGGAATCTACTCCTGCCATTTAGTTAAAACATACAGTATTTCTTTCTGTGTCTGAGCTTTATACTATCACTCATTGTCATGATATGGGATACTGTTCAATCCCAAATAATTTGTCAGGGCTGGAATTGCTGGCTTTTCCTTACTCTTGGGTTATAGTGATGTTGCTTGGAGAATGTGCTATATCTAGTAAAAGTAACCTACTCCCTCCTTTCAGTTGTTCTCCAGTTGTGAAAAGTGATGCTTTCCTTTTACACTCCAGCTTAATAAAGCCCTTCTGTTGTGGTGTGGGAGACACCACTGAAAGAGTTAAGCAGCTTTGAGGACTTGCAGAGATCCCAATTCTAGGTTGTTCTAAGTTGGGAATTCTGGGTCACTAACAATGGGAATTGTTCTGAATAATCCGATAATGTTCTCCTCGGTTGTGTTGCTTTGTTTCAGGGTGTTGTCACTTCATATCTGTCTGGAAGTGAGGTAGTGGAAGGAGTTCTGGAATAATTCAAAACTTTTCCTTTGCTCTTTATCCAAAATCTTTGGCCCATGTGGATATGTGTTGGGATGCCCAGCCTCCCTGAAATGCAATGGGAATTCATTTTCCT
>NW_010205118.1:19805-65935 GCF_000695765.1 Mesitornis unicolor | reverse complement strand
AAAGAACTTGAGCACTGAAGTCTGAGAATTAGATTTTTATTGAACTTTCTTTTTATTTGCATATATCTGGGCTGTCAGAATTGGCTGAGCAGCAGACAACGATGATGTTCTTGGTGCCAGAGAAACATCATCTCTGGGAAGGAACATAAAGCATGTGGTGAGTGCCACAAACATCTAGCAGATCAGATGGTTCATATGGCATTCCCTTAGGAAATACTTCTCATAATTTGATTCAAAAGAATATGCCTTTGTTACTTGCAGCCATCTGACATCTCCTCTGATCCAATGACTGTTTTAAACTTTAAAAGCTCTCATATTCCACCTGTGTGTGAGGGATGGGAATTTAACTCTTTTTGGTTTGTGCATCACAGTCAAAATGCTTTGTCTGTAACCTGTCTCTGAAACCATTGGCTTCACCAGATGCACCTCAAGTCTTCTATTTATGTTTATTTCATGTTCCCCTGGGGCCTGATGGCTTCACAATGGTAAAAGGTTTCAGAGTTCAAAAAGCAGACCGATGTCTAGGAAACAAAATTGTCAGCTGGAGGCCAGATTTTTCCCCTGTCTTAGATCAGTTTTGTACAGTAGTAACTCACCATGGATTTACAATGGAGGGTTGGATCTGGAGCAAACTCTTGGCCACTGCCCTCAAATTGCTGAGAATTTTTGCAGCTCTTTGTGGAGTGTTTTCAGGATACATAACCAGTTCTTGGTGTCTGTATCCAGATGTGCAACTGGGACACAGGTAAGATTTTTCATAGGAGACAGAAATATAGGAGGAACAGTCTGATTTACAGGTGCTCTCGGCTCTTCTGGACATGTGTTTTGAATGCATTGCACTTACTGCATATGAATGCTTCATTGCTTGTCAGATGAGCAAAGGTAACTGAACCCCAGTAGTGAGGCTATATGCATTAGCTCAGCTCTCGCCAGAGTCCCTTTCCTCATAGTCCTCTTTTGGTTTGTGTTTGAAGCTCTAGATCTTTACTAGTGTATCTGCTCCCACCCCCAGCTTTATGGGACTTGGGAACAAATTATGCCTTTGATGCTACGTGTGAGCTCACTGCAAACTTGAGTTTCTCTTAGCTTTGCTACCTGAAAGCAAAGGCAGTCTACAACCTGCCAAGAGACACTAAGAACCGTCTTCAAAGTTTTGACTGTGTTTCTCCTCACTCATGAAAACATACAATATGCAGAGACAAGGGGGAGACATGGATCACAAAATATATCTCCCCGTTGGCTTGGATTATAATAACAAAATGTCTGAGTCACCACATGGTACACTGATATGAAGCAACTGCCTGCAGAAAAACCAAAGCCATGCATTTTTCTGAAAAACAAGGGGGAAAGAAGAAGAAAAAATACATTTATTTTCATTCTTTTGGCTAGTCTAATTTTCTTCTATTTCTCATTAACCTTTAGAAAATAAAGCTAGCTTTCCTGAGGGAAAATAGCACTTCTTTGCCTCACCCTGGTAGAGCTGCCCTTCAACAGCCAAATTTAGCTAAAGGCATGCAGTGGTTTCTTGACCTACTGAGTTGAGTCTTACTTTTGGTCTGCAGGGGACCTGCCTTTGAGCCCCACAAAAGCTATTGCTGAGACTATGGAAAATTGACCATCGCTTGGGCAGGATGCAAAGCCCCCTGGAGGCCACCATAGCCACTAGAAGTGTTGATGAACATGGCTACCTTGTTCATGCTGGTTGCTGTTCAGATCCCAAGAACACAAAGAGATGGCATATCCCTTTCAAAGCTCAAAGCATGGAGTTCCTCTCTAACCTCAACCTTTGAAGCTGCTTATCTACGCTCACTGCCCTCTGAGGAGAAGGGAATGGGTACACCCAGAGGTTAGTTTGTCTCAATCTGCATGAAATGTTCAAGATAACTTCCTTCTGTAGGACTTAATTTCTGCACAGCTTATAACAGGAGACTACCTGACTGGCATATATATATATGTGTATATATATTTGTCAGCTAGAGATAGATATAATCAATGCCATACAAATTTGGTGGTTTCTGTAAGTGGTTTCTCATGTGTCTCAGAGATCGTAGATCTCCTTATCTTGTATGTTCACAGAGGACCACAGATTTTGAAACTCTGGTTTCTTTATCTCCAGCTAACCACAGATTTGTGTAATAGGTGGCTGGATTTTCATCTGGGTGATGCAAAGAAGTCAGTGGAACTTTCATGAGGGTTTCCAGTATGCATAAAACTTTAAAGAAGGGCATTAGAAATGTGAACTATAACTGAGTTTTTGTACAGAAGTCTGTAGTTTGTGCCTGAGATTGTGTGAAGACTTTCTCTTCTCCCCAGGGCAAAGCAGTGTGTGTTTTGACAGCCTGGAAAATTTGGAACATGACATGAAGGTGTACTAAAATGACACTTTAGATACATGATTTGGTGCTGGTACTAAGCACTGGCTTGATAAAAACATGATGGGCTGCTTCTGTGGAGTACCTGGAGGATGCAGTTCATTCTAGACTGCATCCTCTGTCAGCTTCAGATCTGGCCTTGCCTGGTGGCATTCCGGGCCACTAAAACATTTGACCCATGCACTGGTAGTAATTTATCTCTTTATGTGTCTCTGAATTAAATGGTCACATGTGATATGTTAGGGATGGTCTATGTGTCCCAGGCACAAAGACTTGAAGAAACACTGGGGTTAGCTCATGTACTAGGAGCATAGTAGTCAAGTTGGTGTAATACACTCCCTGGGACAAGTAGGGCTTTAGAGAGGTACCTATAATGATGACTCTTCCCATTTTTTTCTGAAAGAACAAGCAGAAGAGCTCATCAGGACTATTTCAGTAAAACAAAGGTTTTGACAGAAATTGCAAACCTGTCTTTCCATTGGGGAGTATTTCAGGAATATTTCAACCTGAATGATTTCCAGTGAGGCAAATGGAAAAGGGTTGACATAGACTATCCCATGGGCTACTCACATGCCAAGCTTTCCAGAGGCTTTCATGCTTGCTGGGTAATTGGTTTTCCAGGCTGTGGGTTCTCATAAATAGGATTCATCCTATCTGCCTTCCCCCCATATGAAAGGTTCGGATGCATCAATGTCTGGTTTTATCTGACTCCTTTTATTAACTGCCATAGAAGATTGCCTAGTCTACACTAGACATCTAACTTCTGGACGTTAAAGTCACAAGTCCCTTACTATATGCCCAAATCCTATGTAGGGGTGATGAGGAAGGGGTCAACGTTTGAACATCAGTTTTCTTTGGGTCAGAAACTTGTCCATGTCTGTGGTTGCATAGGTGCCTAGCTTGCTTAAGAGCTGAATGCAAGAATCATTTGTACTATGTTGTAACAACAGCTTTATTGGTCATCAAGCTTGCAGTCATAGCACAGATGGTTTCTTTCCTGTAAACCACTAGATGGTGATCTTTATATATGTTAGCCATGTGCCCAGGTAGGTGAACACACTACTTTTTTCTGTAAACGCCCCCCCTGCGCCTGCCAAAGAGACCTCAGTGTACATCCAGAAAGGAAAGTGGACATGGGCCCACTTGGTTGAAACCAAACCAGTTTGCTCCTACTGTAGGAATGGAGCTGTCATTTAGAGAGTGAGATAGCCTTTGGTCAAGGTTTGAATGGAGAGGGCGCTGGTGATCTGTTCCTGTCCTTCCTCTGCACACCAGGCTCTGCTCATTTGGGGTGGCAGGGTCACATGAAGTATGCTGGTGCCAGTCTGCTGGGTTCAAGCCATCTGACTCCTCCTCTGTGGGGTCTGGATGCAGTTGGGGATGAATACGGTGGTTGTGGGCTCACAGACTCAACGCCTGGATGTTTAATGCAGCGCCTGGATGTTTCATACACTCAGGTCTCTTATTCCAGCTTGACTTCTTAGTTACCTTTGGGAAGCAGACAAGTAGCACTGAGTTTGTTTTACTCAAAAGGTAACCGCGGCGATATTTGTATTGGAAACCCCACAACAGGGGTGCCTCCATGCTGATGTTTGTACTTGGACAGGGGGTATTGTATGCATCTTGGGCAGGCTCTGACGTGGCCTTCCTGATCACAGACTAATATACATTGGAAAGGACATCCAGATGTCATCTGGCTCAAGCCCTTTCAGAGCAGGGCCAAGTGAGTTCAGGTTGCTCAGGGCCTTGTCCAGTCCCATTTTGAGACTCTCTGAGGATGAAGATCCCACAACCTCTCCAGTGGTTGGCAAACCTTAAATGTAAATCTTTTTTCCTAATATCTAACTAGATTTTTCTCCTGTTACAACTTGCATTGTTCAAGCACATAAGTATCTGTGAGTAACCAGTGCATAACTTATAGAATGTAGTGGAAACAAAATGATATCTCATTTCAGTACTGTCAGTCACTTAGATCTATAAAAAATGTTAAACTATTGGCTGTTCTCAATGGGATGGTAAGGATGTCATTTATCAACACCCTGTGCCTTGAAGCATCATTTGTAGCAGTTGAAATTTTTTCTGGTTGCAGATTTTAAATGCACCTTGTGTCAAAGAGGCAGAGGCAAGAAGCCCTTGGAGAAGCTGCCAGATCAGTTGAAGCCATACCAGATATTCACAAAGACTTGAGGTGGAGGATATTGAGAAATCCTTTGTAGAATGCAGTGCTGTTTGTTCTATTTATCAATGATGTCTGCTTTGTCCAGTTCTGGTCTAGACCATATGTAGAAATTGCAATCTATAGCACAAATGGGCCCCTGCTATGTTGCATCTTCTCTCCCCAAACTGGTGATGAACAGTGAAGGGTGAACTGCCAGTCAGAGAAGGGCTGTGCCAGCTAGTCTTGATGGACAGGAGGCCAGTGAGTTTAGCAGAAGAGATTGTCAGGGGAGGCTTTTAATTCAAAGGAACAACACACTAAGTAGTCAGCACTCAGAGTTCATGGCACTTGACCAACCTGTCCTGTCAAGTACTACCAAGGGTGCTGAAGCTCAGTCAGAAGCATAGCTGCATTGCTGCTCTCTCATGTGAGGCAAGAACCATGCTTTGCAGGGGCTTGCAGCTGTTGCTTTAAGAATTGTATTGTTTCTTGAAGGACAGGGTGATTGCTGGAGCGCTTTAGGGGACACATCAACCTGCAGGATGCCTGACTCCTCCTGGTGTGAAAGGCAGCATAAAGCTGGATGGGCAGCCCAAAGAAGAGGCTGGCCTTGTCCTTTTAAGGCATACTGTCTCTCCAGAGACTTTCCAACTGTGTTTCTGCCAAGGTCCACATATAGACATCTATAAAGGAGGGCTTGTTAGCCTTTCCCAGGCAGATGGATGTTCCAAAAAACCTTGCCTCTCCCTTCCCCTGTGCTAAGATGACTAACCTCATTCCAGTGAGATCACGGTCAACGTGACCAGAGGAGATCTAATCCAGCCAGACCTATTCTGGAAGGTGAGGGTTGAGCCTCAGCCAGCATCCAGGACCAGTCTGTGTGAGGAGGGCTTGTGCAAGCTTGGACCAAACTGCATCTAGTTTGTGCCATGTGCTATAAACACACAAAACACTGGGAACTCAGAGCACCACCTGGTCATGACTCTGGTTTCTTCCATACTGCCAAACCAAAATGCTCAAGAAAGGCACTAGCTTAACATGAAACTGCTTCGAGTCAAGTAGGAGCGTGATTCCCAGAGCCAGCTGAAACAAAAAGCATAGCCTGAGTCTGTGTTGTGACAACCCAGAGAGCATCAGTCACTAGATCTCCATCTGGACCTGCATGCCGCTTTCTTGTCCCTTCTGGTTTTGAGGATATCGGGAGGTGACAAGGCTGAGACTGTTGTTTCTAGACTCTGTGGCTTTCCTCCTCTTGTTCTTGAGAGAGGTGAGCAGCTATGCTTTGCCAGCTTGAATAGAAATGCTTGTAGATGTATTTACAGTGGGGATGATGATTGTGCCCCCAAAACCTCACCGGCAAGCAGTTCTGCTCTGTGGTGGACCCCCAGAGATGGCTCCCGAAACCTTGGCTTGCAACCTCACCTCTTTCTTTCCTTGCTTTTGCTTTGCGCTCTATCAGTCGTTCCCTGCCCCCCTCTCCCCACCCAATGTGTCTCCACACACACCCCTCTCTGTTTTTCTTTCCTTTTTGGCTTCCTCTTGCTGTATTGTTGTAAGTTGGTGGCTGGGCTGATCGCCAGTTTAAATTTCATCTGCCTCTTCTCCTCCTCCTCCTCCTATGCCCCCCTTCTCCTCTCCCCCTCCATCCCCAGAAGTGATACTGTTTACTTTCTCTGCTGCTTTCTCAGTGTCTTTGTGTGCACTGCAAGGGTTATAATCACCAGCTGTGGAGTGCTTTCAGAAACTCAAACTTATTCCTCAGTGCCCCAGGGCTAGCGACCTCACCATTACAAACAAGTAAATAAATACAACAATGCTGTCTTTAAAGACAAGAAAATGCGTTTTTCACATCCTGGGTTGGATCTTGAACAATCGCGCCTGTTTTCTCCCTCTCTCATGTGCAATTGTGGGGCTTTTATATAGATGGATAGATATATAGCTGGGGGAACCCCCCCCCATCCAAAATGAGAAAACTCAGCCCCCCAGAGCAGAAGTAAGTTCGTTTGTTTGTTTGTTTCTGTTTTGTAGTGCTGCTGTTTTGCTTTATTTCCTCCTCATACAGGAGGAGGAAGAGTCCAGCATGGAAGTGTCAGACTCCGAAGGGCACTTTGTCTGCCAGACAAAGCCTCCTCAGCACTAAGGCAAAGAGAGATTAGAGGATAAGTGCTTGCCAGGATCTCGTCTTCCTTTTCTTCTTCCTTTCTGTGTGTGTGCGTCTCTCCCTTTCGAGGAGGAGGTGAAAGGGAGGTCAAACCGTGCCTACTGACCTCTGCCCCTTGCCCCCTGTGAACCAGAGGGAAGCCTTTGAAGTTGTAAAGTGCCCACAAAAACAGCAAACCAAACACCCGCTGGCTTTTCCCTCCCCTTCTCCCTGCCGCCAGCTGCTTAATGGAAGGTGACAGTACAGAGGCAGCGAGACGGGGGCTCGGCGCTTTACGCCTCCAACCCGGCCCCAGCGTGCACTTAATTGGCGCTGTAAAAAGCCCACACGCCTGGCACAAGGAAGAGAAGGCACCGATGAAGGGTGAAAACAAGCCCTTACCTTTCTTTCCTGGTGGCACTGGGGTGCTGTGCATCCCTCTGAGCAGCTGTGATGTGGCTGGGGGAGACTCCCTTCCTGGGAGGTGTTGGGTTGAGGTGGCTGGAGCAGTCTGAAGGGTCACTGGTGTCTGGGAAGAGGCAGTAGAGGTTCCCCAGGTCCCTGCTGGCCCTGGCATGGGTTCTGCTGGCACAGCTCAATGGCAATGCAGGCAATGCAGGCAGCACCTTTATGGGGTCTCTTCTTCCTTTGTTGTTTCTGCTCTCATAGCCATGACAGGAGAGTCAGGGCCTGCTACTCCATGAGAAACAGGCAGAAGGAACTGGAAAAGTGCTTGCCTCTCCTTCCCTTGAAATCTGGACCATTTTCAAAAGCAGCCCCAAAGCCAACAGCAGGTTGAAGTTTGTTATATGTTGTCTCATCTGGCAGTAGGTAGGGCCCCCCACGAAGATAGCATATTAGTACTGAATGAGAGATGGGATTTTTTTACTCTAATACTTAGAGCATGGTACCTATTTTGTTTCTCCTATTATCTTTGAGGTCTGCACCTTACCACTGGAAACAGTACCCTGCAGCGTTTTGGATGCTCTCAAAAGACAGGAAGGTTGATCTCCTTGTTTCTGTGAACACCTCCTCTGCTTCCTGCTGGACAGAGGGTTGTCTGTGGCCAAGCCCCAGCCTTTGGGTGGTGCTGTGAGCTTCCACCTGCAGGAGACAAGAGTCTGGCGTAGTTTGCCATGAGCCCTGGTCTTCCTTCCAGCAAACGGTGCCTTGTGTGAGATGCCAAGCTATTGCTTTGGCAGATTGCTGCTTGTTTTTTCTTATTTTCTTATTTGTTCACAGTTCAGCAGCTTTTTCCTCTTGTCGTTCTACTGGGATTTGATGCTGCCCCCACTTGCATCATGGAGTGTTCCTGCCATGGGAGCTGGAGAGCCCTAGGTCATCTGAGAGCCTCCTCTGACAGCAGTTAAATGTTGTTGCATTGTGCATAGGGAAACATCCTTATATACCAAAACTGACCCCTAATCCCAAAAAAGCCTAAACCTAAACCTCAGAAAACCAGGCTGGGTACTAGCTGAGTGCAAAAAAAAACCCAGCCACATTTCCCATCTAATGCAGGTATGTTCATGCTGGCCTTAAAACAATTGCAGCCAGGAGCTGTGCATGGCTTCAGTAGTTTCTGCTGCCTTTTTCCTGTGCTTAGCATGGTTTTTACTGTTGGATGCTGGGCAGGAAATCCCAGCCCAAATGAAGTCAAACCAAGATTTGTCATTGACTTAGTGGAACCTGGGACTTTGCTCCTTATCTACAGCAGCAGCATTCAGGGATTCATATAGAATAAAACTCCTCTGGCTCTTGTTCTTCCTACGCTTCTGAGTGCCCAGATAAGCCCTGTGGGTTCCAGCTGGCATTTCTGATCTCATGCGTCTGGGGCCTGATAAGGTGTTACAATATCCAACATACAAAATCCTGTTCAGCAGTTTTGCCTCCTCTGTTCCTGTATTATTTTTTTTTGTGCTTGAAGACAATGTGACTTTCCTGGCTGATAACCTGTCAAGAGCACAATAGTTAACAACAGCTAAACAATTAACATGCTGTGTGGCAGTGGCAACTGATGCTCTGTGCATCCAGAGCTTAAACTCTTCTTTTTTAAAATTCAGATTCAGCTGTGACACGACAACTGTTTGTATGGATTTAGTCAACACCTTTTAGTCTTTGAGCTCAGTAAAATCTTCTGTTCCTTGTTTCCAGTTATTGTGTGCTTTTGCTGTCGCACCTCTATAGAAGGTCTGATTTTATCATCTGGTCTAGCTGAGCTTCTACTGTCTCTCCCATTGAGAACAGGACGCTGTTTTATATGCGTGTCTAGTGATGGATGGAGTTGATTCTCCTTCTTCCATCTTTAGCATGTACCAGACTTCATCAAAGTCTTAAAAGAAATAAAAATAATACAGAAAAGTAGTGTTTGCCACATCTCTGCCATTCCAGCCTAGGAGACAGCATCAAGTTCCCCATCTCCGTTTCTCTGTCGTTTCCCTCTGGGTTCACACCATGCTTGCCACATAAAGGATATTTCAGGGACTCGCTGTCTCTGTGTAATATTTGCCATTTGGCGTAAGAGCCTAAGTCGGGCTACGTAAACTCCGAGTGTGGACTAAGAAGAGGGGAAGGCACCTCTGGGGGTGGTTTGGACCACATAAGTAGAACAGGAGCTAGGTCCCTACCCTCTGGGCTCTGAATCATGTTCAAAAAATGTCTGCCTCTCCCTGAGGAGTTTGCGGAGAGTCTCAGTTTCTAAATTGGACAACTCAGCAAGGTCCACATGGTGAAATAGTGTGAGGACCCCCCTGCATGTTTACTTGAACATCCATTAGAATAAGACTGTGCCCAGTGTCCTCAGGCTCTTCTTCGAGGGGAGCTTCTCTAGGAATGACTGCTTGTTACTGTATTTTTTTCATCTCGAGGTCCAACTTTGAAGTAGGACCTGCTTTCACAGATTTATTTATGTATGTGTTTGTTTGTTTTAAGGGTAGCTCTCTTCTGTCTCCTCTTCAAGCTTGGTTTTTCTTTCATATGTTGAAGACCATTGCTTTCTTGAGTGTGTCACTGCTGTAGTTTCTGTAACTGCCTGCTCATCATAGCTTTGCAAGGAGCCTGTGTCTCTGTGGAGAGGAGACACAGCTGCAAGCTGTGCTGGTCTCTGCTCTGGATTTATCCTTGTGTAAAATTTGACTTTACACCTTGGAGAAACATGTCTTGTGCTTTAGTGCTGAGTGTGCTTGAGTTCCTTCTCTTCTTGCCAACACTTTTACTTGAGGAGGACAGACAGAGCTGGCCCTTGGATAGTTCTGCCCATCAGGGAGCCAAGTCCATCTTCTGCAGTAACTTGGTTTGAGCCCAACTTTCTGTTACAGCAGAAATTCTTGGCTTCCTAAAGGGTCTGAGTATCCTCATTCCTATGACGCCAGATTTGTGGCCTAGGATGCTAGGGGACTGAATACCCACATTTTGCTCCATGACCAGAATATCAAAGCTCTTCCATCCTTGACTCTGTCATTGATTTTGATGGGTGATCTTAGATAAGATAAATTCACCTCTGCCTGTCTCTATGTGGCTGTCTGCAATACAGAACAATGAAACGTCCTTTGAAAATCCTCCATGGACTTACAGCAATGTAAGGATTTTCCCTTTAACACTATTTCATAGTTTTGCCTTCTGTGTCTGTATGAGAAGGTGAAGCAGTCCTGTGAGTGAGCAAGCTAACTCCACATCAAAAAAAATAGACCTCCTCTAGCATGGCTGGAAGCTTTTCCAAATGTCTTTGATTAGCAGCTTGTGGTCCCCTCTATAGTCCCACTGCATGGGCAACCCTGATGCCCAGTGTCTCAAGGTTTAACGCCTATCTCAGTTTCAGCCTATGACGTGGTTTCATGTAGCACCTTCTTCCATCTGCTGCATTTGTTCTACCCAGGCATTTAGGCAGCTTCCCCTGTTCCCTTCTTGTCAAGCACTGATTTCATCTTGGTAGCCCACATAACAAATAAAAGTACTGCAAATGACCAACCTTTGCTTTTTGTTTCGGGGTTGCCTTTTTTTTTTCTTTTGACCAAGCATTAAGCTACAGGATATTAATCTCAGCTAAAATCTCCAAACCAACCTGCTGATGTGATGGTCAGCATCTCCTGATTACAAAAGACTCTGCATAGTCTTTCTCTCCTTTGACACCTGTGAAGAGTTTAGGAGGTGAAAGGCAAGCACCAAAACCTCCACTTGTTCTTAGTTCATTCAGACACCTCTTCTAGTGCCTTAGAGATGGTGAGATGCCCAGCAAAATGTTCCAAGATCATCTGAAAAACACAAAGGTCATGTGGCTGGGCAGACTGGATGCTGAGCTATGGTGCAAAGGCATTTTGTCATGATATTATTTTAGCAGGTGTTTCTCAGCTGCTTCTCGCTTATCATTTTGGTGCATATGGTGTCATGAGAACGTAATGGGTGAGATAATATTGTCAATACATAGTATGAAAATAAAATCTCCAAGGACCAGAAGCTTTATCTCTATGGACTAATGTGACCCCAGGTAAACAAAGGTCTAGTAATCTGTTTGCCTTGCCCAATAATCCATCTGCAAAGTAGAGACTGTTGCAGCCTACATGGCATGAGTGTCAGTGTTGTCATGCTACTGCGTGGTTTGATTCCCTCTAAGTTTGCAGCTGGAATTCAAACCATAAAAGCAAATTTATCTCTGCTTTGGATTTTCTCCTGTGGATGACACTGAAATCACAGTTGCCAGCCACTGAGAAATGGATTTATTAAGCACCAGATTTCTCTCTTTTCTCAATTTGCATCACCATTATAAGGTAGACAACAAGGGCTGTAATCCTGGCAGAGAGAGAGCTTATATTTCAGTACCTAGCACTGGAATTCTTGTGCACCAGACAAATAGTGCAAGCCCTGGGACCAGCTGTAACAAGCACAGTTCTGGGAAGCATTGACTGCACTGTTTTTAGTGTCCCTGCATTTAAAGGGCAGGTTGTTTTCTGCTGCTTGACATCTATCAACACTTAATATGGTCAGCCTGTTCTTTTCTGAAATGTATGTTTTCATTTCAGGTCTTCACTGAAAAGAGCTTTAGCATACACAGACACAACAAGGGGTTCAGTGCCATGCACAGTCCCTGCTGCGCACCACTCATCCTGTACTGGTCATGAAGCTTTAACTCCCCTCCTAGGAGAGACCTAAGCAAGCCTGGGTCCTTTTGTTGCACAGACATTCACATACACAGTCTGAAACAAGCCGTCAAAGATTATTCCTGGAGTGATTAGGGACAAGTTCTAACAAGCCTTCATAATAATGCAGACTATTTAAAGCTTCTGAGGGCTGGGATCATATGGCAAAGGGCAGGGTAAATGAAAACAGGGTAATTTTTGATGCCATGAACGGGCTAAAACAGGACGTGGGGAATGTGTCTGTGGGTCTGCAGGGGGAGTTGACTGGAAGGAGGGGAACATTATAATAATAGTTAGCATTTATATAACACTTCACGTATTTAAAACACTGCACAAACACTGACTGGGGAGGAACTGGAATGCACTTCATATTACCCAAGGGAGGGGTTTTTTTTTGTTATTGATCTAGGGTAACAAGTAGCTCCAGTTAGGGGAGCAGCAACGTGGCTTCCTAGGCATGTGAATGAGTGTCACTTATTGCAACAGGGCCAGAGGGATGCAGGAAGAAATGGGCATGGCTGTGGTGAGTAGAATAGTCCCTGGGGGACAGCGGAGAGATTTGGCTCTGTCATGCCTTCTCTTGTGCCCTTATGAAGGTGTGAGAGACTTAAAGTGCCATTTAAGGCTTCTTAAAGTGACCACATGTTGCTCTTGACTCACTATTAGCTTGGCAAAATGTGAAAAAATATGTGCCATGGTCAGAAGCTGTGATTTCTCTCCCCATGGTGTCAAGGCTACCTTGGAATGGTTCAAAGTCAGATGGAAAAGATGTTTCCCCATAGCTATGACATGAAGAGGTAAGGACAACTGCAAGTCCAGCTGCTACCAATATCAGGCCTATGAAGAAGCAGCAGAGTCCTTGGATACCCTCATTTAGAAGATGCTTGTCCTCCCTGCATTACTGGAGAGCACCTATGGCAATACAGCCTGAGCAGCAGCAAATCCTAACAGCTACAACAGGCCTTGCTTGTTCCTGTTCCTAACTCCGTGTTTCTTAAAGGTTCTGGTGCTACGTGCAGTCTCTTAAACAGTTCCCAGAAGATTTTTTGTCTTGTAGTTGAGTGACTCTTGTGGGTGCTTCGGTTCCAGGATGCCTGGGAAGATGGTGCATCTTGTTTAGAAATGACTGAGTGTTGGATTAGGTGGATGGCTGAAATGTCATGGAAGATGGGAGGAATCTAGAAAGTTTCTTTCTGGCATCCATGCTGAACTAAAAACTGCGAGTATTTATTGTCCTCTTCCCCCTCTGTATTGGGTTTTTCTGTGAGGGATTTTTGGTTGTCTTTCGTATTGGGGGCAGGGCTATGGAGATAGTCCTTTAAGAAGCTACCTGAAAAGCTCCTCCTTTTCCTTTGTCAGACCCACCTCTGACCAGGGCCAAGCCAATCAGTGCCCCTGCGAATTCATGTCTTTAAGGGGGGTGCAGGGCATGCCTCACTCTCTCTCTCTGGCACTGACCCGATCAGCGCAGCCCCAGGTGTGGGTGGCATGGTCCTGGCCCTGCCCCCCAGGCTGGGCCAGCCCTACCCCAACTTAAGCTGAAGCCCCTCTGCAGCTTCAGGCTGGAAAGAGAGAGAGCCGGGAACTCTTCAGAACCATCAGAAGAGACCTGCAGCAGAGAAAGGAGTGGGGCCCGAGGAGAACAACCTAAAGAATACCAGGGTCGGTTTGAAGGAAAGAAAGGAGAGGGGGGAGGAGGAGGATGCAGAGCCCAGGTTCCCCTTTTGCAACCCGTGGTGAGAGCCGGGTCGACTGCCTGCAGCCCGTAGAGTTCACTGGTGGGACAAGGCCACAATGAGCAGTGGCTGCCCCAGAAGAAGCTGTGACTCCAGGCAGTGTGTGCTGGAGCAGTTTGTGTGTGAGGGAACTGTGACCGTGGGCAGACCCAGATTGGAGCTTTGTGGACTTAGGCTGAAGCAGTTTTGTGTGTGAGGGAAACTGCAGCTGCGGGGCAGACCGTATTGGACTTTTGAGGACTTTTTCTCCTGTGGAAAGGGTGCCACGTGGAAGCAGAGAGAGAGGCTGGGTGGAGTCCTCTCTACCCCTCTCTACATGGCACAAACCAACTGCAACCCCCATTCCCACCCCCCCACGCCTCAAGGCAAAAGGGGGTGAGATGAAGAAACTGGGAACAAGGCTGAGCTTAGGAAGAAGGGAGGGGTGGGGGCAAGGTGTTTGACTTTAAGATCTGTTTGTATCTCCAATTGGTCTACTCTGATGTTGGTAACAAATTAAAATGGTTTCAGTTTTTTTCTCCTTATGATGAGTGGCTTTTGCCCGTGACCTTTTAAGTGGTGAGAAGCCCTTCCAGTCCTTATTTTGACTAGTCCCTTTTTTTTGGCGGGGCATTGTGGTGCTCAGTTATGCACTGGGCCTAAACCATGACACCCTCCATGTTGAATGAAGCACTCAAAGCTCTACAGTAAAGGTCTAACACCCAAAAAAGAAACACATATCAAGATAGAATCTCATTTCAAATTGAAAATTCAGGTTTTCTTCAGCAAAACACTATGATTAGATTTTTAGCCTCTCATGCTTATCTTCTTCCAGAAAGAACCAAGTCACCCAAATCAGCAGGAGTGCAATAATTGTTTTTATCCACTGTATGAAACTGTTGCTCAGTGAAAACGTTTCCCTTAGTGCTCACTCTGGGTGCCCTTCTGTGCATCATGCTTTCTTCATGCTGGATGCATGACCACAGTCATCCTGCTTTTATTTTTTATTTTTCTTAAAGACTTAACAAAGGACTGCAGAAGGAGTTGGGAAAACTGATCAATAACTTCTCAGTCTCAGTTCCTCCAACAGAGAGGAGAAAGCATCCGTTTAGTTTTCTGTTTACATCTCCCATTTCTCGTGTGTCTCCAGAGGGGAGGTGACCTAAGAGGGCTACTCTGGTGTCTGGTCCTAGTTGGAGATTCCCATATCCCATATGCCTGGATTTACTGTTTATCTTGTTTATTCTCCCCGAGTGACATCTGAGTACTTTTTAGACGTAATAGTTCCTCTTCTGATTCAGGCTGTTCTGGAGCACTTTGCTCTCTCTGCTGACTCTTGAGCCTGAAATCTCCTCAAGTACTGCACAGAGTGTGTCTTCTGTGTCTTCTGTTTCCCTTGCTTATGGCATCAAAATGGGGTACATGCCTTGCGGTATTTAGTACTGTTGTTGGCTGTTTCCAGAGGAGAGCCGTTGCCTAGAGTATTTTCTTGTGCTAATGCACTTGGCCATTGGGTACATGAACTGAGTGTTTGAGGGCTACCTTTTCCTGCCTTCTCCTATGTGCTCCATTGTTCAATATGCAACCTTATGGCTTGGAAACCTCACAAGATGTGCATTTGTCTTACTGACAGACTTGGCCCAGGTTGCAAATGTCAACACAAGGTGTCAAAGTGAGTCACTGTGCACGCATGTATCTAGAGAGGATTTTCCATGCAACATGATGAAGTCATTGACAGCCGTGTTATGCAACTGTCGGTCATGAATCATGGGGATTACTGGCTGAGGAAGGCTCAGGCTGTGGAACTAACCCATGTAATTATCTATAATGACATGAATATAGAACAAATTAATTAATAACTGACATATTCTTTCCATTCACTTGGCACTGGTTGTCCCATTGGGCAGCCTAACGTTTTGTGCATGCTGTTGCCAGGCTCCGTTAGTAATCCACCGCTTTTGTGGGGAAAGTGAATGAGTCTGTCATGTAAGGGAGATGCCAATGAATCTGGCTACCACCAGGTAAATAGGGAGCAGCAAAACTTCCTAGCATGAGCTCTGCTTTCTGTCCCCTTCCCTTCCTCCTTGCTTGCTTCTTTTTTTTTTTTAATCGGTTTCTTAATCTGTATTCTTCTCCCTACTTTTCTGTCTCCTTTCTTTCACCCTCCCCTGCTTTTCCTCCTCTGTTTCCTCTCTGCTTTGCTCTGCATTAACAGTTATGATAGATACTTTTCACATTTGCCAGCCAATATTCTGTGCTCTCTTCCTGTAAATAGTTCAGTATCATCATGAGACAGCATTAATTTGTTAGCATTTTTTTTGACTGAATGGGCAGGATACTCTTCTTATGTTTGTTTCTTCTGAGAGGTTTTTCTTGGTGTTTTGTAGTGTCTTAGTGTTTCCTCTTGCCAATGTTTTGCTGTGGAGTGCCGCCTGGTCTTACTATGAATATTTTGGTGTGAGGCAAACAGAATTCATATTTCTGGAAGATTCATTCCCTTGGTATGTGCTCTGGGCAAGACCCTGTCTCACTGAATGTACCAAAGGCAAAAATTCTCATGGATTCCTGCAAGGAGCAGGACAGGATCTTGCACCCGCAGAGGATTGTCCTACCTCGTGTGCATCCTGGAGGGAGAGGGCTGGTTTGGACAAGAGCGGGTGAGATGGGACTTGAGCTTACTGTCTCCATGGGGCAGCTCTGCTGAGAGGCACCACAGACTTGACTTGCTCGCAGCACTGAAAAGCATCAGTGTCATGAAAGCAAGCCTCCACTTCCCTTTCAGTAAATTGTTGAAAGCTCATAGTCAGTATTGCCAGCCTCGGCAGCATTCAGAAATCACGAGTTAAGTCTTGACAAACTGTGACGCTGGATGAATAATCACGAGGCTGAAATATATACCTGCTACTTTACTGCTGCCACCTGCTGAGACTGTAATTACATTTAAATGTCACCTCCAAGTTTTCCTGTGGAAGCAAGAAGGCTAGAAAATGTTTTAAATAATTAAAATTATATATTTCACCTATATTGTACCTGGAGTGTGAGAAATGGATCGACTGTTGCAACAGCTGGGGTAAAACTGAGAGCGCTGATGTATGGTGAGGTGAGCTGGTAGGCTGGGAGGGGTACAAATAGCACTGGGAAGTGATGGGAGGATGCAAGACCTTCTCTTCAGCTGCTTAACTTGGATCTTCAGGCTTAAAACTAAGGGGCTGTATATATGTTTCTGCTGCTCATAAATGAGAAATAATGACTTTAGAGAGAAGAGGCTGCAGACTGCGGCTGAGCGTATGCTCTGCTAAAGTTGCATTGCTTTGAGCAGGGTGACTACGACAGAGGTAGGCCTGGTGATGGGAGGTTGTGGTCATGCGTTACAGAGACTGATAGCTCCTCTGAGATCTGGCATTAAAATGCTTCACAGAAAAACAGCATGTGTTGTCCAGTGAGCTGAGCTGTTGGACCACATCTGGGCTGTGTTAGAGAGCTGGGCATATCTGCAGATAGCAAGAATATTTCTTGCATGGATAGGGTGTGTTAAGGAAGGCTGGAGCAATACAGATAGTCTGCTAATAGCGTTTCCTGCAAGTGCTTTTGAGTGCCAGCCCCCCCCCAAAGAAAAGGCTCAGTTTTCTGATTTGACAGTAAAGTGCAAGCAAGGCAAAAATTCAAAATAATCTCAGAAAAGCAGCAGAAAATGGCTCTGAGAACTTCCAGTTTTGAAAGACATAAAGGAAAATATTTTGTTAGTTGAAGTATTCTTTACATTCCCCTTCACATTCTCATAATCTTTTATTCTGTTTTGCCATGAAAAGGGAGGCAACAGAGGAAAAATGAAGAAAAACAAAGCTGAAAAAGTTTCTTGTTTTCTGTTTTTGCTGAAAAAATTCGAAAAATTTGAGAGGGGGGGAAAAAATTCTTATAAATTAATTTTCTTTTGGAGAAAAACCACTGTTCATTTAAAAAAATGTTTTGACCAATTCTGTTCATGCTTGAGCAATTCTATGTATGGAGAAAGAAGATTGGTTTCAGAACTTAAGTTCTGGATCCATGGTTTGGCTCAGTGCCTTCTTTCTAAATACAAATGTAGGTAAACATATCTGAGCTAGAACAGTTCCTGCAAAATAATGAAGCTATTTATTTGGAAAAGCCCTTTTCCCCCACCTACTTATGCTGTGTTTAGTTTTCAGTGACTAACTGGGATGATTACTAAGACCTCTGTCTGGACAGCAGTTGCTTGCCTTCAAGGGTAGTCTAACTTCAATCTCCACCATAAATAGTTAGCTATTTACCATTTGCCATGTTTCTTCGAAGAAAATTTTGGACAGTCTTAACCTGATTTTCCAGGAATCTCCTCTCCCTTGTACTTGGAAAGTGTTATTAAGTAGTGCCTTTCTCTTTCCATCGCTGTAACACATCCCAAGGGTCTGGATGAAAGACTCCATCCAGTGATTCAACACTGATCATACGCATAGCTAAGTAACATCAGAGAAAAGAGAGGAGGGAGGAAAGGGTTTATGACCAGGAGGCTGTTGAACAACGTGGCCTCCTTCTTGTGCATCCAGCTGTAGTATCCCTTTCTAGTTCGCTTTGGCTTGGAGCTAAAGGACAAATCTATGTTTGACATGAGCCCTGGCTTTCGATGTAGTGCCAGTGTGTTGGGCTGCCGTTCAGGAGACCCAAAGTGGAAATGGAATCTGAAGTGCAGATCGCTCTTGGGCGTATCTGTGTTTGATCAAGCAGGTCAGAGGAGCATCTTCTTTTGAAGCCCTCAAATAATTGTCCTCTCCTCAACAATTCTCAACTAATAATGCTTTTCTTTCTGTCCCAGTGGGGTGCACTGTGCCATTTCTCAACAATGCATGTATTTTCTTTCCATTGAAATGCTATGGGGTTACAGTTTTCCAAATTAAATACTGAACATTTTGATTTTTTTTTTCCCACACTAACATTTCTGTTGACTTGCAAAATCCGCTTCTGTTAAGAGTGTCAGCAGTAGATTTTTAACCCATTCTAAGAAACTTCTTTCTGTTAAAAATGTGTGATGTCCTAAACTCTCTTAGGAACAATTTGTCCCCATTTCCCTTGCTGAAAAATGATGAGTCCTAGAATTGCTTTTCTTCCCTTTTCTCCCCTTAGCATTCTCTTGTCTCTATATTGTCTCTATATTTTTTCCCTATCCCTGTAAAGCACTAAACTTTGGTAAGAGTGATATTTCTGAACATGGAAAGTAACAGAAATGGCACAGTAGTTTAGCTGGAATTGAAAAAGTGATTTAAGCCAAGCCTGATCTATAGGGAGAAGTTTTCTGGAACCAAAAGCTGTTATGCTCCTGCAGTTTTTTGACCTTAATAGCTCTGTAAGTCAAATGTACAGTTCTACAAGAACTTCCGAATGGATCTCCTTTGCTAATAAATTCCAAATAATTCTTGCCTACTCCTGGGCTACTTCTCCATTAGATTTGATTATAGGACTTTTTATATAATGGGAGAACACAAACAGGAGACTCGGAGCCACAATTTCAGAGCTCTTTGTTCTAGGATTGGGAAATCAGTTTCCAGATGTGGGCCCTGTTGGCAGTTTTTTTCCTTCTGCCCGCCCCCTGCCCTTTTCTTTTGTGTGTGTTTGTGTATGTCTGTCTTTTTTGGCCAGAAGTAAGAGAGGAAAATTAAGATGATGAATGAAATAATGAAAATAATAAAATAACAATGGTCATAATCCCCTTTGTTCATGAGTCATGACTCAGCTGAGGGCAGCAGTAGGAGTGCTGCTGCAAGTCTGCTCTGATGTCAACAGCAGACATCACTATAGCACACATTTAGGGTGGAAAAGGCGGAGTCTAGAGGATGCATGGAGAAATTTGCTAAGGACTTAGAAGGATTCTTGGGTCCATGTTCTCTCCCACGCTCTGATTTCTTTACACTGCTCTGGAAAGACAACACATCTCCCCAGCTGAGGGTTTTCCCAGCATGGGGTAGTCCACAGATGGCAAAGCTGGCTTCTAAATTAACTTCCCACAGCACAGGGCGTGGAGGGAGTGGGCTGTCACCAGTTGATGGGGAAGAGAGCTGCTCTGAAAATGACTCCCAAAATCAGGGGTGAACCCTTCTTGTGTCAGCAGTGCTCTGGCTATGGAGCAAATGCTCCAGGTGTTGGTGTGAGTCAGGCTGTCTCCTTTCTCCTTCCTCCTTCTGTCCTCTTCAAGGGAAAATTAAAAGCCTACAGTACCACACGGAAGTCACATTGTGTGCCTGCCCACCACAATCCACATGACTGGCCACCATAAGGCACCCCCAGTCTGGCTGCTGAAGAAAGACTCAGGGCTGAAGATGTCTGCAGGACAGAGCCTTTTGCCAGGGTTGCGTGAGTAAGGACAGTAGCATTAAGATATATTAGTGCTGTACGTGCTGTTGCATCTCTCGAGGCAACCAAGTCCTATCACGTCCATTGTTCTGCAAGCATCAGTTTCATTTCGGCAGAGGGATGGACACCAAACTGTTTTCTTGTTAGATATCTGTTAGCAAGGCTTTTAGCCAAAGATCTCTAGGAGTGAATCTTGAGACAGTGAGCTGAGAGAGGCTTTAAGTATAATGGGGAGAAGAGGAGGTGCATTGTCTCTCTAATCTGTCCACATGTAGACATTTCCATGGTGAGTTGAGTCCCCTAGAACTGTTTAGTGTTGCCTGCATAGTTGACCTGGACAGATCCTGAAGGAAAGGGAGGGGAAGGGAGACTCAGCTCCGCTAGCTTTAAAGGTTTTTTCCTCTGAAATCACTGCTTTCAAGTTGTGGACACATCTGGAAGTAACAGCAAACACGTGTAGAGTGTGGTTTTGGAGGAGGGGAGATGAGATTCATATGTAAGGGGGGGAAGTTGTCCCTGTCCTGACAGCTTGATCTTGGAGGCAGTTGGAGACAAACTGGAGGTAGAGGAGGAACTCCCCAGATCAAAGAGAGATGTCCATCCATCTCTGCCACCACCTCTGGAGAAGCTGGGAGGTTATTCTTGAATGTAATGGACATGCACAGAAGTTGTAACACATGACTCACTCTGGTGGTTATAATGAGTTTTGCACCCCCTACTTAGGTGACAAATGAGACGCAAGGCTCAAGTTGGGTGGGTGATGGATGTTCAAAGTAATCCTGACTGTGTCTTTACAGCTGTGATTGCAGCTAGGATATCGATCATAGCCTGGGAATCATAAACTCTTTTACCTGAACTGGATATTTAAAGAAAGAACAGCTCTGAGCCCCTTCCCTGGCTGTAAAGGTCATTGAGTTAGAGCCTGGGAGGTATCAGGTAGCTTTGATATATCATTAGATTTTTTTACTTGAGTCCTTTGCAGTTTTGGGTTTCCAGAGGTGGAACCAGATTTTGGCCATGGACCAGACTGCTGGTCTATCTGTCTTTAAGTTTTACGCTACTATCTGTCTTTATTTAGTGTAAAATTATTTCAGTCCCAACAGTGGAAAACTCCACATTGAAGTCAATGGAGTCTCTTGTCTAGTCTTGCTTTTGGAAATTTCAAGTTCTGTGTTGAATATAGTTTTATTATTATGCTAGTTTGGGTTTTTTAAAAAAAATTTACTTATTTTCTTTTTAGATTGATTTATTTCAGGAGGCTTCTTTAAGACTGGCATTTTTTGGATAGAGGGGGAGTAGGGCATCCTTGTTCTCGCAACAAAAAGGATTATTCAACAACAAAGTTTGGTGTTTCCTCCTGATCATCACATCAGAGAGGCTGCCAGGATGGGGTAACAAATGAAAGAGAAGATATTGTTTGACTTTTCTGTCACAGTCTTTCCTCTGATGGAGGTACATGCTGTCTCGTGATATGATGGACAAGCGTCATAGAATGGAGTGAAAATTTTCCAGTAAATATTTGTCTTTAAATAGCAAGAGCATGCTGTTGGGTTTGATATCTTAGTGTCTTGGGCAACAATGAGGAACCCAATTCTTGCTGTGTCAATGTCTGTGGTTTTTTGAGTGTTTTTTCCTTTTACGTTGTTTCCTTTTGACTTTCCAACGCTATGACAGAAGTCAAAATAGCAAGAGAAGCAGAAGTGGCAGTTCACGAGATTGCCACTGATTTACAGCGAAATCTCTGTTGCCTAGTATTTCTTACTGCACAGACACTTCCGAAGAGCTGGTGCCAGCAAAATGGGAAACTCTGCGCACATGGAGTTTGGCAATATGTAGTCAAGCTGAATCTGCATTTTTGTTTGTAAGGATGAGCTGACTCCTGGAACGGGGTTACTGTGACTTTCAATAGTTTTTGACAGAATTGGACCTGGAAAACCAGAGGCAGAGATGCCTGGTTTCCTTCACTGTCCATCTTGGTGGTGCAGTAGTCAAAGGAAACATGAGTGATGCTTGCAAATGTGAGCAGGTAGGAACGATGCTTGATTTGGAAGAAACCAGAAGGTAGCTGACCAAAGATATCCCTGCTGCATGAGCCTCCTTGGAGCTGTAGCCAAAAGGGAATCATCTGTATTTCATTTATCTCATTTGTATCCAATCAGGACACATTTTCTGAGGATCTGAATGGAGAATAATTTCTCAGAGGAACTACTATTCCCTAAGTCATATAAAACGGGACACAGAGTTCGTGTCAATGAGCAACCCAGCTTGGTCTTTAAGCATTTTCATGAATTCTTTTTATCTTTGAGTTGAATAGCTCCAATGGAATGGCAAGATGGAATGCTAGAATGAATGAAGAGGAAAAAGGAGAAACAATAACCTAAACCAAGCACTTATATTGAAAACAGGACCCAGGAAAGAACAAGTAACTGCTGGCTCTGTAGGCCAGCTCTCCCTCTCCTGGAAATTTCTTTCATCGATGAGACAATGTAGGGATAAAACAGAAGCATATTTCAGATTGCAGATAGCATGTGGGCAGATGAATGGACAGAAATATCAGAGATAACATGACTGACCTTAGCCTGCCAATGTTACTCCAGGCTCATATTCACAGGCAGACTCCTGGTAGTTTGATCAAGCAAGGAAAGTGAGTGCAATCATCACTCCACCAGCAGTGCAGCTGTGCAAGGCTTGCACAGGGTAGTTGTCCTAGTATGCAAGTCCCAGATGCTGTCAAAGCCCTGCATTACCCAGCAGAAAAACTGGAGTGGTAGCACTGCTTTAAAAAACAGAAAAAGATAAGACCAAAAACAAAACCCCAAGAACAACTAACTAATTGTCTTGAAAAAGAGAATGACTTTTGATGTCTGCACAGCTAGCTGTGACATCCATCTGCTTTCCTCCTTCACAGCATGTTCAACACTGCTGAAGGTATGGGTGAGAAATCCATGTGGTGGTTTAAAATTCACCATATGCCTTGAAATGAGAACTCAGCTGGGCTACATCAGTGTGGTTGTAGAAGCATCATTTCTTTAGCTTCAGTAATGGGAAGACATAAACCTCAGTCCATGTGTTTCAGTAACCAATTGTCTCACAGTCTTATTTAATCCTTGAGTGCTAATAGAGGAGTGGCGACGCGATTGTTTAAAAAAGTCTTTAATTAAAAATATTTTCTGGGGTTTATTAGTTAAGAAATGAATGTATCTAATGGGTCATAAATAATATATCTGGGCAGACAACATAAAAAATAAAAGCAATATATAGGCCAAATACCACCTCTGGTTATATTACGTAACCCCACGGAGAAGATAAGTGTAAATGAGAACAAGACACAGTCTTATTATTGTAAATGTATAGATTCATAGAGAGTTTTAACCACAAAAAAGTGGCTGAAATTGTCAAACTCCTGACTCCGTGCCAGATACCTCAGGGTTGAATTTGACATCCACTGTGATGTGTTGTTCAGGGAGAGGACTCAAAAGAAGAAACATACCTCTGTCCTGAAAACCCCTGCCATGAACTGGGCTGGATGCCCAAAAGTGGTGTGCTGTATCACAGCATCTCTGTCTGTCCCACCACATTTGTTCTCCCATGGTTTTTATTTATCCTTTGCCCTTTTTCTTCCTCCCCTCAATGCCTCAGTCTTGAACCCACTGAGATGATGATGTTGCTGCCTTTGAAGTTGAAGCAAGCCCTCTCAGCTGTTGGCATTGGCATCATTGGTACTGGCATTCTGTGCAGAAGGCACCCATGGGTTTCATGCCAGTCCAGAGCTGCCAGCGCTTCCTCTGCCTATTAGGACACTTGATATTTGGATCCCCAAAGCCACAATCTTTGTTCGTTTGGCTCAGTACAATGGTAGGAAAAAACTTGTGGTGCTACTCCCTTGAAGGCTGATGCTGGCAATGAAATGAAATTCTTGGATTTGAATGCTTGTCTCTTTACTTATTTATTTACTTCTGTGTTCAACAGTGGGAAAATATTTTCATCTTCCTCCTTGTCTTGTCAAACCACTTTATTCATCACAGCAGTCATCAGAGTGCAAAACTGAACTGTAATAATTTCTCCTTGTCCTGGATCTCTCTTGGTCCTCAGACAAATGCTGTGAGGCTGGGAGAAGGTTTGGGGGAGACCTGCAAAGAAGAAATGGCCACCCTCATTCTCCCAAGGCCACCATAACCAGCCTGTTCCTTCTGTCACCTTGGGACATCGCCTCCCCGCTCCACGATGCTGGTCTGCCGCACATCATTGATGGAGCTGCCAGCGCTCGCCTTGCTTCTCTGAATGGAGGAGGCATGCCCTGCCACCCCGCCTGCTTGCCCTGCCTTCTGCTTGATCCTGTCTGTGAACTCCTGACCTTGATTGCTCCCGCTCCTCACCCATGCTCCCCTCCCTCTTCCAAGCTCCAAGACAGTCTCGTGTTTCTTGGAATCCGGCAGCGCGAGGGCTTCTTGTTGATTGGTATAAACAATCTTAAAGGTCACATTTTTCCCCCCCTGCAGAGGGAGTTGGGGGGGGGGCTGTGTGTGTGTGTGTGTGTCTAAAATAAAAGGCTTCTCTCAAATTAACAACCGCAAGGATGTAAACATGGAAGCCAAAGGGAGCTGTTCATCAGCAGTATGAGCTGTGCCAAAGAAGCCCCTCGGGGCTTTCTTAGGAAAGAAAATGTGGGCACAAGATGCGGCATGCTCTTGTGGCTTGCTGGGAGAGAGAGGTCAGGGTGCCAGGGGATGGTGGCAATCATGCCCTGCCTGAATGGTGACAGGGGATTTGAGCAGCTGTGTTTGTGCCAGGGCTGGCACTGGTCATCCTGCTAAGCTGGGGGGGAATGCAGAAGTCCTGGTGGGTTTGAGCTGAGGGGGCAGGAGGCCTGGACCTGTGGGATAGTGGATAACATTTCACTCAGCCAGGCACTGGGTGCCATCCAGTTCCTAAAGCCAGTCGGCTGCCTTTGTGGACTTCAGTGGGAATTGGGTCAGAGCCCTGTCTGGGGAGAGGCTTGTGAAAAACAAGCAAAAAGAGAACATAGGTGTTCAGTTGCCTGTTCAAAGCTCATGTCTGCTTTTTGGCTGAATTGCAGCCAGGTCTCCACTCCAGAGGTTTACTCGCTTGGTTACATGTGTTCAAGTACGGCAGGGAGTCGCAGTCTTGACCTGCTTGGTTGTGCCAGGAAAACCACTCGTAGGTGCAGCCTACACTGCGATGAGAATCCTTTAACCGGTTTAGTTTATCTAATCCGAGAAGACAGCTTGAATGCAAAAGGGCTTCTTCTTATCTGCATAAATTGTCCTGTGTCTTAAAGACTTCGCTGGTTTAATTCTTCCTAGCCCAGTCCAACTTGAAGGCTATTAACACAGATTTTCTCCTCTGGTGCACTGCAAGAGAGCAGGAGCAATTTGGGATGCGGCATGGTAGCTATTGCCTCCTTGCCAAGGCTTCAGAAGCGAGCAAGCCAAAGAACTATGATTTGGAACTGGCCCATGTCTTCAGGAAACCCTGCAAAATTTTGTATCCCAGCAAGCTTCTCCGAATTATAAGTTTACATAAATTCAAGGGAAGAATTTTGTTGAAGAGAAATCTGTAGAGATTACTTAGTGTGTAGTGATTACATTCTTCTTGAGAAGTTGCTGAGCAAAAATTGTTGAAAGTGAAGAGGACACTGAACAAAAGTATCAAATGTGTCTGTTGAACTTTATTCCTCTGTGGGTGTCTATTGTGGCCACTGCTAGAGATGAGATGCTGAGTTAGGTGAACTTTGAGTCTGACTTAGTAAGGCCACTCTTTATTTTCTACGTCTGCCTGAGCTTTCTGTGGCCTGGTCCCCCCTCTGAAGGAGATAACCAGGCACAGCTTCTTGTAGTGTGTGTTAGTGTGTGTATTCATATCCCTGCTGCTGTGGCTGGTGGATGTAGACAAACCAGACCAGAAGTAATTCCAGCGCCCAAGAGATGAGAAAGTATTTTGCAGATTTTTCTTGCCAGTTTACTAAGGAAGTAAGTTTTATGTGAGTGTAGTCTGTGTATGAACTTGTGCTCCTGTGTGTCCTTCCTTCTCCTTCCTCAGGACTGTTTAGCAGGTTTCAATCTAACTTGGGAATGGGGTACAGATCTCAAGGATAATCCAGTTTCTACAAATATAATGGAATTTAAAGATAGTAAGGAAACATGTCCCATTAATGGGCATGAATCTTAGCACTTACTCAGATACAAAAAGTCATACAGGGAAAAGACTGTGGGAAGAACCTTAGCCACGGGAAAAGCTTCCTGGGCCCAGCAAGTATGTTGGATACCAAGTTTCATTAGCTCTACAGCTTTTTTTTCTTATTTGTGCTGTTTCCCTGAACCCCTACTTATGCAGATTCAAGCCCTGAATGGAAACGGTCTCAGATACAGCAGGAAAGCATTTAAATTTTTTTGACTTGTATTACCGTAGATCTTAGATGTCCAAACAGAGATAGGATCCCAGTGTCAGGGGTGCTTTCCATATTGTGCATAATAATAGAGTATCCCCGAAGTGCTTAAAATGTCAAACACAGGAGGGAAACTGGATCACCAGCTCACATGCCAGGTTTGCATCCAGGCTTGATGACCTTGATCTTGCTTTCTCCTGAGCAAGAGTCCTTGGGACCAACTGCCTGTGTAAGAACTGCTCAAAGCTTGCCCAGATTGTAACTGAGCTTATTATGGTGCTGGTCATACTCCCCTGCAGTTAATGCTTGGAAAATTAGGTGCTGAGTATTTGTCTCCTTGTCAAAACCAAAAATGTGCCTCCTCTTGCTTCATAGAACTTTTATTAGATGTCGTATAGGCCATTTCTATCTGCTGTGGGGTGGGAAAGGAAGGCAGGTGGCAGGTATGAGAAGATATGTTTGTGTTTCAAATGATACGGTTGTGGTCTGTTGCTAAAGGGCAACAAACTTCATTCCTGATCCCAAATGTTAGTGCCTGGGAGAAGAGATCACATTCGGAGGGTCATCTGCTGGTACATTGCCTTTGTTGAAATTCCTAGAATATGAAGTTTATAACAAAAAAAGTGCCTGAAGGAACTACTGTTGATGCAGAGTGACTGCAAATGTTGAATTTGTCTCAACACAAGTTAGAAAACTGGGCCAAAATTCCTCCGATTTAAAGATTGGTTTTGTTTCTTGTGGGTTTTTTGTTGGTTTTGTTTTTTTTTTCCTAGGAGGTTAATTAGACTATTTAGTGAATGACTAGAGAAGGAGGACTCCAAAACAACTCAGAAATAAATGACTTATCAAATAGAATCATAGAATTCTATCAGTTGGAAAAGACCTTTAAGATCGTGTCCAACCATCAGTCCAGTCCTAGATCCACTGCTAGATCATGACCCTAAGCACAAGATCTACCTGTCTTTTAAACCCCTCCAGGGATGATGACTCAACCACCTCCCTGGGCAGCCTGTTCCAGTGCTTGACAACCCTTTCAGTGAAGAAATTCCTCCTAATATCCAACCTAAACCTCCCCTGGTGCCACTTGAGGCCATTTACCTGTCACTAACTACCAGGGAGAAGAGACTGACCCCCACCTCACTACAACCTCTTTACAGGTAGTTATAGAGAGCGATAAGGTCTCCTCTCAGTCTCCTTTTCTCCAGACTAAACAACCACAGATCCTTCAGCCGTTCCTCGTAAGACTTGTGCTCTAAACCCTTCACCGGCTTTTTTGCCCTTCTCTGAACATGCTCCATTGCCTCAGTGTTGCTGTAGTGAAGGACCCAAAACTGAACGCAGTATTTGAGGTGTGGCCTCATCAGTGCTGAGTACAGGGGAAGGATCACTTCCCTACTCCTGCTGGCCACACTGTTCATGATGCACACCAGAATGCCATTGGCCTTCTTGGCCACGTGGGCACAGTGCTGGCTCATGTTCAGCCAATTGTCAATCAACACCCCCAATTCCTTCTCCTCCAGGCAGTTTTACAGCCACTCCTCCCCAATCCTGCAGTGTTGCATGGGGTTGTTGTGACCCAGCTGCAGGACCTGGCAGTTGGCCTTGTTGAACCTCATGCAATTGGCCTTGGCCCATTGATCCAGCTTGTCCAGGCCACTCTGTAGAGCATGTCCCACCCAACTTAGTGTCATCTGCAAACTTGCTGAGGGTGCACTCGATTCCCTCATCCTTGTCATTGATAAAGATGTTAAAAAGAAGTGGCCCCAGTACTGAGCCCTGGGGAACACTGCTTGTGACAGGCTGCCAACTAGTTTTAACTCCATTTACCACAGCTCTCTGTGCTCCCATCCAGCCAGTTTTTAACCCAGCAAAGCGTGTGCCTGTCCAAGCCATGCCCAGCAGCTTCTCCAGGAGGATGCTGTGGGAGACGGTGTCAAAGGCCTTACTAAAGTCCAGGTAGACAACGTCCACAGCCTTCTCCTCATTCACAAAGCAGGTCATCTTGTCTCAGGAGGAGAGCAGCTTAGTCAAGCAGGACCTGCCCTTCCTGAACCCATGCTGACTGGACCTGATCGCTTGGTTGTCCTGCATGTGCCGTGTGATGGCACTCAGGATGATTTGTTCCATCACCTTCCCTGGCACCGAGGTCAGACTGACAGCTCTGTAGTTCACCAGGTCCTCCTTCCAGCCTTTCTTGTAGATGAGCATCACATTTGTGAGCCTCCAGTCTGGCCTTCAGTGTAAATGATTCCAAAGTATTCTTGCTGAAAAAAAAGCAGTTAAATAGAACACGTCAAGGAGAATGATGTTTTTCATGAGCAATAAACTGTTGTAGGAACTGAAATACTAACCCAAGTCATATAAGCACTTCTCAAAAGTTGATTTAATTTTAGCCAAGTCTTCTAAAGGGCTTTTACTGCTTTCTGAGTCAAGCTCTTTTAAGATGCTCCAAAGTGAGATCCATAAAGCTACAATTTTCCATGAAAAAAAAAGAGAGGAAAAAGGCCAAAGGCTGCTTTTGTGAAGTACCAGGATCTTCTAAGAGATAGGCAGTGAGAAGATCCGGTCTGGGAACTTTCTCCTAAAGAAAATGTTGATTCTGTAGAAAAAAGAAGGAAAAGCTTCATGCCCAGATGATATGTACCATTGTGGTGTGTTTTGCCATTATTTGAATCTTCAGTTTTAAGTAGTCAGGAGAGCTGAAACTTTCTGTGACACATCTCATCTCATCGAACACTTCGTTCTCTTCATGTTGAAGATTTCCACAGGAAATCTCCAGCCAAAACATAAAATTTGGTATGATTCTTCCCTTGTTTCCACTGCACTAACATGGTCTGAGTGGCAGTGGTAGACCTATTTTTGCTGAAAACTGAGATGGTCAAGAGTTGGCCCTTCTGCCAGAGTGGAGTGGGAAGCAGTTTGGAGAAGTCTGCATGCATATTTTCATAAGAGATGTCACAGTTGGGGGGAAGTTTGGATCCATAGGATATGGAGACAAGGCAGCCCACTTCCCCCATGGCAAAGGTTCTCTTTTTTTTTCAGAAAGTGTCCCTCACCTATGTCCTGACAGAACTTGGGTCATGCTTCAAATTCCATCCTGTCCCTCTGCTTCCTGCCCTTTCACCCATCACCAGTGTGATAAAACAACCGTCCAAAGGCATTGCGGAACTGATTGCTCCTCTATACTTTCAGAAATAAAAAGTAATGTCGTAAAAGCTGTTTTTGTGGGAATTTCAAAGGAACCGTATTGATGTGAGCTTCCCAGCATCTTGAGAGTTTCAGTGTCTGAAATCTTTTATGCTCCGATGAAAATCCTAGCCTCAATGCTTAGATTTTGTTTTTGCATAGACTGCTGTTTAGCAGCATGAGAAATGTTCTGGCACTGTCATGTTTGCATGGGCAAAAATGTCCCTCAAGGAATGGATTCTTCAGATTTGGGGTTTTGGATTGATAGGCTCAAGCTGAGAAGTTAGACTCCTAACTTAACAGGAACAGAGGAAACTGCTCCAAGGAACAGATCACTGCCCAGATACAAAAACATTTTTGAAGCATCTGAACTTGGTCAGTGTTGGAGGTAGGATGTCGGATTAGAGAGAGTGGTTTTGTCCAGTTTTGTTGGTTTTCTGTTTCACTTAATCCAGGGCTTTGTTGGTAGAGCTATTATATGGGTCCAATAGGAAAAGTTGGTTTGCACAGTATTTCTGTTCACAGCAAACTGTGAGACTGCTTCCATGAGCCAAGTTGTCCTAGAAGTGTTGCAGTAACTGTGATTGTCTATGATTGTAAGGAGAGGTTGATAGCAAGGTCAACAGTGTCAGCTGGTTCAATAAAAGATGCTACCTTTGCCTTCGAACCTTGACTCATTTAATAAACTAAAGCACTCCTAGGGCAAATTAAACAAAAAATAATGCTAAGCCTGGAAGAAATAGCTTGGTGTACGTGTTTCAATTCACATAAGGAGAAATCTATCCTTCAAGCTGGTGAATGCTGGGAAGGGAAGGAAACTGGCTATTGTGATGGTAAAGTATGGTAAGCTTGAGAGTAAGGATGCTGATTTGGTGGGGGAAGGTTTAATCGGCAAAGTATGAGTGGAATAATGTGCAAAGGAATGTTTGCTGGTTGCTTTCCCTATGTTGCCACTCTTCCCAGTCTAGCCCTAATTCACCTCCTCATGTGTTCTTGAGATTATGCTTTAGAGGTTAGAGAGCTAAAGATTTAGAGAGAAAACAAAAGGAGGATCTCAAGAGATTATAAAGGTGGTTGAAAAGTCAGGCTGGGTTATAGAAATGTGCTCATGTTCTGTTTCTGGTACCCTCGAGAGGAGGTTACGGAGAGCTTTTTTTCATTTTTACTTCTTCCATGCTCTCCAAACCTGTGGCAGTGTCCATGTTTCCCTGAGTTGACTGCTAGATACTGCACACGTGTCTTGTGGCCATTCAAAGTCTTCTGGATTTTTTTAAAGACAGTTTGGCACATTGAACAGCTTTCTCTTGAAGTTCATTATATTGTCCTGGGCAACCTGCTCTAGGTGGCTCTGCTTGAACTGAGTGGATTGGACAAGATGACCTCAAGAGGTCCCTTTCTACCTCAGCCATGGTGTGATCTAGCCTCTTGGAGTGGATTTCTAAGTCTGTAATGGGTTAATCTGGATCCTGGAAGCAACATATCCCAAACAGTACTGCACAATTACCTTGTGTTAATCTTTTGTTGTTCTACCTAGCTCATTTGTACATAATTTGCATGTTCTTTCACACTCCACTTCAGTCTAGACAGGCTCATAGGTAGATAAGCAGGGTTAGGAGGTGGTGTCCTGCAAATGTATCTGGCAGCCACCCCTTCCAGGCTATCTCTCTAGGGCGGATCCTGCCCATTTCTCAGTGCCTCCCAGCCCCTTGCCATCCTGTCTATGGCCCTGGCCAGGCTGAGCATGCCAAAAGAGACAAAGCCTCCTCCCGCATAGCTTGGGCATAGCTCAGCTGCATTCTTCAATGACTGTTTTTCCCCCAATGACCTTATTCTACAGTTTTGGTGGTCACTTGACTATTATGTTGTGAGCTTGCCTGCATTCCTCCACCCACTCAGGCAAGCACTGCTCGCTGGGAAGGGGTGATGAGGCTGGGAGGTATATAACTGTCTGGGGACTTATTCAAGGGAAACAGAAATTCCAGGCCTTTGGGACTGGTTTGCCCATCACTTCTCCAGTGACAGGGTGATTGGAGCAGCTGCACAAAGAGGGTCTGACCACTGCGGTTGCCACACACCCTGCAATGACAGACATTCCCATGTCAAGTCAGCAGGCTCCCCTTGTTGCCGCATTACTTGACCCTTTCCTTACATTGAGAGGAAATCCCAAGGAAAGCATCCTGGAGAAACCTTCTCAGAGCAGTTGCCACTTGTCACGTTTGTTGGGGGCCCTGTGGTATCAGGTTTAGTTCCTCAGCTCTCCCCCTCTGAAGGCTGTGAAGCCTGCTAAGAGAAGGGTCTTTAAAGATTGCAAATCATACAGCTTGTTGGTTTTAAGTGCCTTTTAATTTTGACCACTTAATGTGCAATTTCTGAGATAACAGTTTTATTTTTTTATATGTGTGTAAGAGAGAAAGAGAGAGAGAGAGAGACACTAGACATGAGCTAGATAAGGAATTGCAATGCAGATGATTTTTCAGCTCTGGAGCCAACCCAGACAGATTATAGTGGAGAAAGGTTTGTACAGTAAGAGGAGAAAATTAGAATTCTGCTATTTCATTGTTTCCATTGTTAGATCAGAAATGTTAAGTATTTTTGAAGAAGTTACTAACTCAGGAAAATTTATGACTCTCATAGCTCACTCAGCCACTCTGCACATCCTGTATATTTTCTAACATACTTCCAACAGTATAAATATTAATAGAATAATACTGACATTTAGGGCCTGATCCAAGTCTCATTAAATTCAGTGGAAATGCTTCCATTGTCTTCGGTGGAAGATGGATCGTGGTCTTGAAAAGGAACAAAGGAGAAGAAAATACCAAGTGGGGCTTCGTGGGGTTAAATAATGTTGTTATCAAATCAGAACTCCTCTGCTTCCTGACTCTGAGCATTTCGCTCTGTGACCTTTAACGTTAAATTATTGCCAAAACAGGAAGAAGAAATTAAAGCTTGATAAGGGTTGAGATGGTCACAGATTTTACCAACCTCACTGATGGAATGTGACAATTTCTTCAATGGGAATGAGTTGGGTGTGAATTGTTCATCAGTCGTTTTGATTTATTCAACCTTTCAGCCCTATAGTTTGCAGTGGCAGGGATTACTAGAAACTCCGCAAAAGAAATTCTTTCTCCCACTTAGTTTATAACCTCTGCAGGCAGATGAAGAGTTACAGAGAGAGGATTAGCTATTGTAAAATGGCTCCATTTATTTCATTGAAGAGGTAGCCCAGAGTCAGCTCTGTGGATACTATGTGAGAATCTATTGCAAAAGCTTTTTTGGCACTGAAATCTCTCTCTCCTTTTCCAGGTCAAAATCTTTTCCCCAAACCTTTCTGCACAGCAATTAGTTACAGCTGTGTTTTGCAAAGCCACCTAGGGAATCTGGATGTCCAGTTCCCATAAAGTTCAATGTGAACTAGATTTCCAAGCAGCTTTGAAAGTTCAGCTGAGTGAGGACTGGAACATCCTGGCTTTGATACAGTTCTGTACATGCATCTCTGCATGTACCTTTATCTCTGGATAACAAAACCAACAAAAACTACAACAACAACAAACAATAACAAAAAAGCTGAAGTTTTCATCATCGCCTTGCAGGTAACAGACCTCAATGAAACAGCTAAATCAGAGCTTGCAGCACCTGCAGAAGTCATGTTTCATGTCAAAAGAAACAAAAGTAATTTTTACAGCATTCTCCATCATTTTTAGGACAAGATTTCCAAGGAAGTTCCTCTTTGCACCCAAATAGAAGTCAAGTTTCCAAAGGGTCCGTTTATGAAACCACAGATCTTAGTGCATCAAGCTCTCCTGAAAATCTGGCCAAGGATGGAGTGACCACAGAAGACCCTGTACTCAGGAGTACCTGGCAAGTTGCAGACCAGAACAGGCTGTAGGGTACGTTTCCCTGGAAAGGCTATCAGTGAACACGTGAATTTTCCCAACTGTGGCCACCCATGGAACTTTCAGTTCCTTCCGAGAAGAGAAGGCTGAGGGGAGACCTCATCACCACCTACAACTGCCTCAAGGGAGGTTGTAGAGAGGTGGGTGCTGGTCTCTTCTCCCCGGTGATGGGAGATAGAACAAGGGGAAACGGCACCAAGCTGTGCCAAGGGAGGTTCAGGTTAGAGATAAGGAGGAAGTTCTTTACTGAGAGGGTTGTCAGAGGCTGGAACAGGCTGCCCAGGGAGGTGGTGGAGTCACCATCCCTGGATGTGTTTAAGGAGCGGGTAGATGAGGTACTTAAGGATATGGTTCAGTGGGTAGACAGGAACGGTTGGACATGATGATCTCAGAGGTCTTTTCCAACCGAGCAATTCTGTGATTCTGTGTGATTCTCTTGTCAATTAGAAGGTTCATGTCTGACCTGTGAAGTACAAGTACATGCAGGCAGTCTGTCATCTCTGCCATTGGAAGAAAAATATGCAGGGGCTATCAACGGGAAGAGCCAAGTGAAACAGCTCAAGAATGGCAAGGGTGAAAGGTGGACTTACACTTTGACTCTGCCACACAACAGAGTCCTAGCTACCAACATCTGCAGAGGTGATACCTTCACTATCTCTAAAATATATCTTAGGAGGACAGAGAGGTAGAGAGGAGGGAAAGGAGAGATAAAGCACTTCTACTGCAACTGGCTGATGGAGAAGCCTCATGGAAAGTGATGATTATTTAAGCTCCAGACTTCTCAGGAAAAGGAACACTTTAGAAATATTTCCTGTAGCTACACCAGTCTACAAATCTCCACCAACAACCTGGACCCTCATTGGTAAACAAACAGGTACTTAAATAAAAGACTTAGAGAAATAGGTCCAAGGCAACGTAGATACCAGCTTTCCAATGCTAGTACTCAGTAGCTACAAGAGCAATAAATGAAATATATTTCCCTCTTAGTAAAAACCAGAAGAAGCTGTTTATGATCAGTCTTGCTGGGAGCTGCCAACATAGTAAAACTAAACCTGCAGTGACCTGAGTGAACGTAAAGATTTTACAAGGCCACAAGGTATATGCATGTTTGCAGTGCTGTAATAGAGAGGGAAAACCAAGTGGAGAACTTGAACCAGTCTCCCCACATTTTCCACTTAAAAGCTATGCTGTGCATTAGCCCTCAAAGGGCAAGAACAGTATGCTGCATGTTTTTGAACTCTTGTCCTACCATTTGCAAAATTTACCTGCCAGGCTTTTTACTTTGCTGCATCTCTACCACCTTAGCCCTGGCCAGTTCATGGGGTTCCTCAGCTGTCATTAAATTAGCAGGTACTGACAGAAATGGTATTCAGGGGTGGCTTTCATACCCAGGCATGACTTGAGTAAAAGGCTTTTGTGCTGCTGGTTGATGAAGCACACCAGAGAAAGCGGAAGTCCTGGTCTCCCATTCTTGGTGTTCTTGATGACACCAAGCTGAGTGGTGTGGTTGATACTCTAGAGGGAAAGGCTGCCATCCATAGAGGCCTTGACAGGCTGGAGAGGTGGGCCCATGTGAACCTCTTGAAGTTCAACAAGGCCAAGTGTAAAACTGGGGCAGTCCCAAACACGGATACAGGCTGAGTGATGAGAGATTGAAAGCAGCTGGTATTGGTGGATAAAAAACTGAGTATGTGCCAGCAACGTGAGCTCACAGCCCAGAAAGCCAATTGTATCCTGGGCTGCATCAAAAAAAGTGTGGCCAGAAGGTGGAGAGAGGTGAGTGTTCCCCTCTACTCCACTCTTATGACACTCCACCTGGAGTACTGTGTTCAGCTCTGGGTCCTCCAGTGTAAGAAAGACATAGACCTGCTTCAGTGAGTCCAGAGGAGGGCCACAAAGGGGCTGGAGCACTTCCTGTATGAGGACAGGCTGAGAGAGTTGGGGTTGTTCAGGCTAGAGAAGAAAAGAGAGGCTCTGGGGAGACCTTACAGCAGTCTTCCAGTACCGGACGGGAGCCTACAAGAAAGATGGAGAGGGATTGCTAACCAGGAAGTGCATCAAGGATAATGATTTTAAACTGGAAGAGGTTATATTTAGATTAGATATTAGGAAGAAATTCTTTACTGCGAGGGTGGTGAGACACTGGCACAGGTTGCCCAGGGAAGCTGTGGATGCCCCCTCCCTGGAAGTGTTCAAGGCCAGGTTGGACAGGGCTTTGAGCAACCTGGTCTGGTGGGAGGTGTCCCTGCACGTGTGTCATGGTTTAACCCAGCAAGCAGAATGTTCCATAACACCACGCAGTACGCTTGCCCAACTCCTCTCCACACCCCAGTGGGATGGAGTAAGAGAATCGGGAGCGTAAAAGTAAAAGAACTCATCAGTTGAGATAAAGACTACTTTAATAATTAAAACAAACCAAACTTAATAATACCAATGAACTGCAACAAGAATAGGAAGATCAATAATAAAACAAAGTCACACTCAGCTCACGAACAGCAGTCACTGGCTGCGGCGAGGGAGGGATAAGCCTCAGGAACCAAGACATGAGCCACTATGACAAAGCAGGAAGAGAAGGATTGAAGGGGCCAAAGAACCAAAGGGGTAAAGGGCTGAAGAACCAAAGAGATTAAAGAGGCTATCCCTAGCAAACTCCCCAATTTATATTGAGTGTGCCATTTATGTGGTAGAATACATTTTTATTGGTCAGCTTGGATCATACCTGAATCATCTGTCCTGGGTCACCTGTCCCAAAGAACCCTGGGCTTTCACTCCCTCCCCTTTTCTCTTGTGCAGAGAAGAGAAATAAAAAAAAAGAAAAAAAGAAATAAAAAAGAAACTGTAACCACAGGTGCAGGCAAAACCTTGAAAAACTTAAATGTCTGCTGTTGAGAATGAAAACAAAAATCTTATCAGCGAACACTGCAGTTTTCTCAGAAATCCAGCTCTGCTGAAACATTAAAGGGAATTCTACAATTTGGTCCCAGCAAAACCAGGACAGCATGGCAGTAGGGTTGGAACTAGATTGTCTTTAAGGTCCCTTACAACCCAAACCATTCTATGATTCTGATGGCCGTTAGATAAATAATGATGATGATTGCATGCTGTAGGCCAAATCCTGCTTCAGTCACTCATGTCATCGAACATTGTCTTATCCTTTAGCTCCAAAAGAATACCTCTTTTGTCCCCTGCTTTTTAAAAAAAAAAAATTCAAATTTTTTTTCCAAACTTTTTCAGCAAGTTTTTTTTTTTGAAGAGTACTGCTTGATGTGATCTGGATGCTGTCAGGTAGGTGCTTGTAAGCCTTAACATACTGCAGGCAAAAAGATCAGTGTGGCTGAGGTAAGTGCACATGCCTCATCTGAGGGACTTGGAGTTTGGTGGCTCTTTGTTCAGCTTATTCAACTAGGAAAACTCCTTTCAGTCCTTAGAAAGCTAGGATGAAAGCAGAAGTGGACTGGTCTGAGTGAAAGGTGCTCACTCCATGAAGGCAAAGCATAGCACTGCCTGTTGCAGAGGTGAGCTGCAACTTCATTTGCAGTGCAGCTCTCTTCCTCCGTATGAAGCAGAAGTTCCCTTTCCCCACCCCCCTTTGCATTGTTTCCTCTCTTCTCTTTTTTTCTCTTCCCGTCAAATATTTAAGCAGAAATTTCCTTTCTGGTGGTGTGCCAAGCAGCATTCCAGCTCCTCTACTCTGCCCCCTTAAAAAATAAAAAGGCTGACCCCCATTTCCATAATCAAGGAAGGGACAGGTAGTCTTTGTTTGTGTTCCAGTGCATGACTGTTTTTCTTAGATTCACACCAAAGGAAGAGAAACGATGCTGTTATTCAGAGGAGGAATTAGCCAGTGACCCCGTCAAATGCAGTAGCAATGGCAGTGAAATGGATGATATGAGCTGAATGCTTTTTAGTGACAAACCTTTGACTTCGGCCAACTCCTCTCACCCTCTTCCTCTCCTCTCTCTCCCCACAAGATTTCTAGGTTTTTTTTGTGTTTAAGGCGCGTCAAACACTGGAATAGCCCTCACAGGCATTAGTCACCAGTGATTAAAATAGCCACTAAGCAGACAAGAGCCTGCAATGATTTGTGCTAAACTGAGTATCTCTCTGTTTGTAGCAAGGGGTGCTAATTTGCAAACCTCCCTTGTTATTATCATTGTTTTTATTAATAGTGCCAAGGGGCACCAGCTGACATTAGAGTTTCATTTCATGTGCTGCTTACAAAAGTGGGGAAGAGTTTGTCATCTAGATGGGCACCATGAAAATCAGGAGAACTGATGGACTATCTGGTCCCTACAGCTGAAGTACAGAGGCCCTGTCAGTGGCCACCCAGGACAGGGAAACAGCAGAGCTGAGAAATGAGCTCAGGTGTCCCCCAGCTCTAAGTAGGTTCTCTGCTGGCAGTGGAGGACTCGGTGGCTTGGTGCAGGCAGAGCTGCTGCCAGATGGGTGCTGCGCTGGGGGTTAAGCTGGTGCTTCTAGGAAGCAACAGAGTGTGCAAAGATGCAAAGAAATCAGAAACACCAAACAAAAAGGCCACATTACTGAGTTTTTGTGACAATAAACTCATCTGAAAGGGTGAAAATTTCGCCATGGTCCAGAAAAGTATCCAAAACCATAATTGCAGATGTGCCTTTCCTTACCTATAAAATGGAGACAGTGGTGTGACCTCACAGAGAACACATGTGGTTTGAGGATCCAATTTTATACATATACATGATCCTGGACCACTTCCAGGGACCTCAGTGAACAGCCCATTTGTTAATAAAGATGACTGATGTAATATAACGACCAAATCCATTAGTTAAATATATCAGGTTCGTAGTCATAAGTATCTGTAGAGGTTAAGACATCTAGCACCTAGAGGAAGTTGTAAGGATTTACCCCATTTTTTAGCCCTTCAACTCCAACAGCAAAAACAACCCTGTGGTTTTTATTGCTTGAATTCTTGGGTTCTGTCCCTGCTGATGGCTCATGGATAATGCATATCTTTGATGCAGAACAGAAATTGGAAAACTTGTAAGAACAACTTAGGTCAGGCTGCGGGTGTATCAGAAGGGTTTTTCCCTCTGTGTATCTGCTTCCAACTGAGAGGAAATAACAAAGAATGTGTTCAAAATCCATGGAATTAGTTGAACTTCTTTGACTCATAATAAAGATTTGAATTTTTGGAGATTTTAAGTGAAGTTTTGGCTCTGATTTTGTTTTGTCTGCAGTAGTCACATCTCTCTCTAACTGTACAATAAACTACAAGATCTAAGCAGGACTGCTAGAGGTTTGCGTCACTCTGTAGCGAGCATCACTCCTGCTGTGCACGCTGACAGTAATAGTGGTGGCTTTATGGAGAGGGCACATTCTAAGTATTGGTTATTAATTTGCATTTTAATGTGTGGAGAATTGAGCTAAGCAGAGAAATCAACCTGCAGTGGGTTTTAATACAGCAGTGCATAATTTGAGGCAGCTGACACCAGAATCAAACTGTGAGCACTTGTATTGGATTTCCTGTGAGGGGTTTTTGGTTGTGTCTTTGGTAATGGGGGCAGGGCTATGGAGATGGCCCTTTAAGAAGCTACCTGAAAAGCTCCCCCTTTTCCTTTGTCAGACCCACGTCTGGCCAGGGCCAAGCCAATCAGTGCCCCTGTGAATTCATGGATTTAAGGGGGGTGCAGGGCATGCCTCACTCTCTCTCTGGCACTGGCCCTGACCAGTGCGGCCCCAGGTGTGGGTGGTGTGGCCCCGGCCTTGCCCGGCTGGGCTTGGCCAGCCCTGACCACAACTTAAGCTTAAGCCCCGCTGCAGTTTAATCCTGAAAAAAGGAGAGAGAGCCAGGATCTCCAGAACCATCAGAAGAGACCTGCAGTGGACAAAGGAGTGGGGCCTGAGGAGAACAACCTTGAAGAACACCAAGGTTGGTTTGAAGGAAAGAAAAAAGAGAGGGAGGAGGAGGAGGACGCAGAGCCCAGGTTTCCCCTTTGCAACCTGTGGCGAGAGCTGGGTCGACTGGTTGTGTGTGAGGGAACTGTGACCATGGCCAGACCCAGATTGGACTTGGACTTGGACTTGGACTGAAGCAGTTTTGTGTGTGAGGGAAACTGCAGCTGTGGGCAGACCCGTGTTGGACTTCTGAGGACTTTTTCCCCTATGGAAAGGGGGCCACATGGAAGCAGAGAGACACTGGGCTGAGTTTTTTCCTACACCTGAGAAGCACGTGGCGGGAAAACCAACTGCAAACCCTCACTCCCATCCCGCTGCCCCTCAGCGCAAAGTGGGAGGGGGAAGGTGAAGGAACTGGGAACAAAAGCTGAGCCCAGGAAGAAGGGAGGGGTGGGGGGAAGGTGTTTTGATTTTAAGATGTGGTTGTATCTCCAATTGTTCTCCTCTGATGTTGGCAACAAATTAAAATTGTTTGGTTTTTTATTCTTTATGATGAGTCTGCCTTTTGGTGAGAAGCCCTCCCAGTCCTTATTTTGACTAGCCCTTTTTTTGAGGCACCGTGGTGCACTGGGCCTAAACCACGACAGCACTTTTCTTGCAGTGAAGGGGATCCCTGATTCACGAAAGACACTAAAAAAAGCACTGAATGCTGTGATGCGTTTAGTCTCCTTGCCATTGACAGGAAACAAGCATGGACTGCCATCAACGTGTGCTTCTGGAGTGCAGGGGGAATGTGTGGGAAATGTTGTACCAAGCTGTGAACATGGAGAGCAGAGAAAGTTGAGTGATGAGGCTCAGGAAGGCTTCAGAGTGGCTGTGAATGGATGTGCAGGGGAAGGTTGAAGTGAGGGTGAGCTGTGAAAATTAGTCAAAACATCTCTCATCTTCAGCTAATTTATTTTGGTTTTCTTGTGAAAGTGTAATGGGGATAGAGAATGGACGTTTGGCTGCTGGCTCCTCCAGCAAGCAAAGTGGATGTTTGGGTTTGGTAATGCCGCAGAGCTGGAGGTGAAAATGGAGGAGATGGGCCTCACTCCTCCCAGCTGCAGGACTTCAGGGGCTGTGCCTGCCATGGTGCTACTCCAATCTACTAACACTGAGCATCTCACTAGTTCGTGCTATTGTAACTTGGATAAACCCCTTTGGGGTTTTATCCTGCCTGGTGGTTTTAGCTCTCATTTGATTACTGAGAGGCAAAGATGCGAGGAATCTGTGAAGCAGCAAAACTAACTTTTCATTATACATTTCCAAAGAGACAACCTCAAAATATTCTGAGAATCTACCCCAGGGGAGGGAAATCTTCAAACCTCCAATTAAGATACCACCACAGCACCTCATTTTAGCAAGCTAAGAGCTCTCATTAGATCCTTCCCAAGCCACATCCCAGCTACAGACTTTCTTCCTCGAATACCCTAGATGGGGGGAAGAGGGGGAAAAAAATAAAGAAACAATAAAAAGAAAAAACCCAACCCAGCCCGCTTTCCAAATGCTGTTTGGTCTGCACTGATTATATAATGAGATTGATAAAGTTGAGGAGTGAGCTGAGGTCACAGCCTCAGGATGTCAGCTCCCCATGTGATGAAGGAGCTTTTTGTGTGTATGCGTATGTGCATGAGGGACGAGAGTTGTGCTTTTTTCTTGAAAAACCCTCAGACGGTCTCCAAAGAATTCAAAATTTAAGGCAGTGTAAAATGCTCCGTCAAACATGTTTTACAGTCTTGATGTTACTGCCTGTTAAATCTACTCTGGTAGCTGTTTCTGAGAGCTTTTGAATAATCTTTTGATAGCCCTTTTCTTGCTGCTGGGCAGAGTGTCTGTGGAAAACGAGGACAGTTGTTTTATAGTCCTGTCTGGATGGGGGAGCCTTGGAGGAGGCTGCTTCACCCAAGGTCGCACAAAACATGTAAAATATATTCTGCCTTCAAAAATAAACAAGGTAGATAAATATGGCTGGGCTACGGCGTGAGTCAGTGAGGTATCTGGAGCCAAGGACTTCCTTTCAAATTGAACAGAGGCCGCAGCATAGTGTTCACATAGAAGTGTTTTTCTGAAGCTTTCCTTGTTTCTCCATAGTGCCCAAGAGTGGGACCAGGTGCAGTGGAAGCCAGAAGAGAGATTTCTGTAGATCAGATGGGAAATCGCTCTCCCAGCTGGATTCCCTCAGGATTGGTGAGTTCCTGGAGGTAGCAACCATGCTGTTAGTGTACATGGAGGTACTGCATCGTGGTCCCTTGCCAATGGTCTGCTTGTTCACATAGTAAAGGGAGTCTCTACTGGTCTATTTAGGGCAGATCCATTGTATTTTAACCATTTAGTTGCTGCACCTACATTGCATCTTGTGTGAAATACCCAAGACTGGGGACTTTCAAGTCTGTCCAAAAGACTGGGGAACTGGACTTCCACTGGTTGATTTGATCTAGGTATGGTACTGGTGCATCATGGTTAAAATGCACCACGATAGCACATGATCTCAGCATCACTGCACCTCGACAGAAAAATAAACATCTCAGCCTTGTCTCACTATTTGTTCTCCAGCAATATCTTGACTCTGCCTTGACCTTTATGTAGTAGCACAAAACCATTATCCCGTGGCATTTTTTCCTTTCTACAGAAAGGAACAGAATGGAGAAGACAGAAAGTATGGCCAAGTGTTATAACGTTAGGAGCGCTAGAACAAAATTTGACATGACAAAATTGCAGTTCAGTCTGAAGGAAGAAGACTTACGATGTGTAACGCTTCAGGCATGGCTAGGATTTGACTGTGGTGGGGCTGTGCTCATAGAGAGACAGTTCCTGCCTTTAATCCATTTACAATCACGAGTGAGATATGACAAGTATTGTAATCTTTTCTCTTCAGGGGGAGAATTTGGATACAAAGGGTGAAGTTTTTCCCTTTGTAAATCAGCAGGACCTTTGCTGCAGTCAGGAGTAGAGTTTCACTGTGAGCCATTTGGCTAAGGTCTGTGCAGCGTATCCATCTCGGTGTTCACCCACCCTTCTGCATGCAGTCCAGTTTTCACCTTTAAAATGTGAATGATGTAAAGGAAATACTCACTTCAGAGGTCACCCAGGCTGAGGCGTGAATGTTGTGCCTGATCTTGTGCATTTGTATGTTGTCCCTCATCCTGTTGTGTTACCAAGTGCAGTCATACGAATGTCACTGCAGGTCAGAACCTGTGGATGGTCTGTGCTATGTCTGGCAGCAGATGATCACTCCAGGAAGGAAACATCCCAAACCAACCTTTGATGAACAGGTTGTGCTCTGGAAATGCTTGTGAAATGTGTGTGCAAACATGTGCAGGATGCCTCTCACATTGGGGCCAATTCAACCCTTACATGACACGAATGCAGTTGGGTCTTTGTGCCAGGGAGCAAGCTCTGAGGAGTGCAGCTGTTACCCAGGAGGTGTGCCTGGTGGGGACATAGAAACTCAGATCTGGCCTTTAAGCACTAATGCTCACTCCCGGGTTAGCTGGCTTGAGGTTGGAGCCAGGCTGGAAACACCCAAATTATTTATGCAATGAGGAATATGTGCAGAGTCAAGCAAAAATCATCTCAGAAGAAATGAATTACCAGCCAAATATAGATTATTTTATTTTGAGGGACACCAGCCAATCTACTTCACTTCTCAGTCATTCAGCAACTTTTAATGTGTATTAATGCCTGTATTTATTATAACCATGCATACTAAAAGGCCTGTATTACGTCTTGCTTGCTTGTTACTGACATATAATGTTAGACAGGGCAATGCCTTTTCTGTTTCATGAGACATTGAGTGCACAAACTCCTCACGTTTTTCCTCATGGATTTTAGCCCCTTTTTGTGTAGCAATAGGCAGGAAAGGGTAGAGATAGAGCAGGGTAATTTTCACGATGGGCTAGTTTCTTTTAAATGCATCTTCTGGCACTGATTCAACAAAATGTATATCTATTTGTGATAGCTTTGATGTGATTTAAGCATGTGCTTAAGCTTAAAGATAAGCTTTGTATTTTGCAGAATAGTTGTCCTAATGCCTTATTTGAGGGTACAACTGTGAAACTCCTTAATTGTACAGTCTGCTTGGGCCAGAGTAGTACAGCAGACAAAGACAGCTAAACCCAATTAGTTACAAATCTCACATAAGTAAAGCAAAACGCAGAACTTGCTAATAAGCGTCTTAGAAACCCCGTTGAAAATTGGTAGTCACTAAGTGATAAAATATGGAAACTTTTTCTCTGATAAAACTAAAAAGTGGTGATCTTCATTATAAAATACTGTAGCAGAAGCACTAATGACATAAATGTATTTATGCCATGAATAAAATGCCTGATGAAAACTAATCTGAGAGATGGAATAAGTGATTGAAGTGGGCTAGGATTGTCAGTGCGCTCCATCTGCTTTGCATCATTGGGCTGGGCAAAACATCAAAGCATATTGGTGCATCTGGCAGACGTCATGTTATTTTTATGTCATCCTTATTCTTCCAGGGCCTGATCCAAGCCCTGCTGAAGTCCATAGAAATGAATGGACTTTCCTTTACATCAGCAAGCGTTGAACTGGTTCCTTCCTCACTCACGGGTAACGTCAGGAGTCCACTATGGGTCTTGGAGGCATTTTGACAGAGCAATCGGGGCACAACTATGCTTTTGATTTTTAATACTGCATTTTGATTATCTTATTATTGATATATGATGATGACTGAGATAAAATGAAATGGACAACATAACAAACTGGGAAATGCATACTGATTTAGAAGCTAATGAGACTGTTCCCAGAAGTGCTGAAATTCAATGTGATTTAAAATCCTAAGGACTCTATTATTTTGGAAAATGGACCATATGCTTTCAAGGTGTTTGGGCAGCTCTGAAAACTTCATCCATCTTCTTCTCTGAGGAACAGCATAGAACTTATGTAATACCACAGGCAGCAGTCAGAACTGTTGAGAGTAAAACCCGCAAAATAGCCTAATCTTCTATTGTTTCTGAAGGTGCAAATTCCTCTTTTCCTGATGTTAAGTAACTTCTGGGTGTTGTCCCCTTCTGTTAAAAGAGGAGTCTGCTTTATGTTTCAAAAAGATGTTTATAAATTCCCTCACATGCCTGTCAATCCAGACTTCCCTACGTGTTCCTGTTATGTTTATTTATATAGACACATATAAAACCAACAATCTTACATTTATTAATCAAGGTGATTCAGCCTATGCCTCCCACTGTTTTTCTTTGATTCCAATCTTATTCCAAAAAACAGCCCTAAATATCACTGGGGTTACTCATAAAACATGGTGCTGCTCTGCATGAGTAAGACTATTTGAATCTGGCCTGGAGTAAAGTTACTAATTCTCAGTGAGAAGCAGAGCTAGACAAAGATTGCAAAATATTGTCCATTAATCTGTTCTAGAATTCTTAAACTTATTTTTTGGTTCCTGTTTACTTGTGGATCTCTGATCTAATGATCTTGTTGACAGGAATGATCACCATAACAGCCCATTTACAGCAAATATTGCAAGATGTTTGCCCTCTTTCCTTCATTCAAAATAATACCAGTCTCCCCCCGCAAGAAATGACCTGCCTGTTTTCGAGTTCTGTCATTAATTGTGACTATTCGCATTGGTAAGATGTTTTGTTTGTTTTCTAAATCCTCCTCCAGTGAGAAAAACAGAATTAAAGCACTTGAAGTAGAATTTAACAAAGAAAGACCTTGGAGGTCCAATGCCAAGAGAAAGGATGGCCCAGAGGTTGGAGCTGCAGAGATGTGCAAGTCGGTCCTGTGTCCACCAAAGGTTTTGCTGGGTGGTAGGTCAGCAGGGCTGAAACTCAACACCCTGCATAAGAGCACTCTGTCTTGCAGGGCACTGAAATGTTAACAGCTTTCAGGACCTCAGATAGACTGGTGTATGCATGAAGGATGCATAATACTGGCAAATCATCCGCTTGTGACCCAGCTATAAAAAAAAAAGAAAAGAAAAGATGTAGAAATGGTTTAGCTACAAATTCTTTACCTAAAGATGTCCCTTCATCTGCTGGTGGATATTTTCTTTGAGAAGATTATTCATGGAGCAAGGTTCTAAAATAAAAATTGAGGAGGATGGAGCAAAGCTGGGCTTTGGTGAATACATCCAAACCCCTAGACACATTGCAAACAATCTGAGCCTGTTCCCAGGCAACTCCCAAGCAGAAAATAGGCACAACTGATCTGAACGATTTTCTCTACGATTTGTTTGACTACCTGTAGGGTCTTCTTCAGAGCCAGGCACAATCAAAGGACGCACTGTTGTTTACCTCAGCTTGCTTTGTATCTGGCCTGTAAAAAGAGCTATACCCACACCAAGCTTCGAATTTCAAGCAGTTTGATGTGGCCTTTTACAGAGGAAAAAAATGGTTAGAATTTTTTATTACAATAAAAAAATGCAATTTTTCATTCTCTCCTCGTTTCAGAAGTTCTGAAGGGATTTTACTCAACTTCCTCTTCTACCTTCAGGCAGAGACCAAATCTGAGAAATTGCAACCCAATTTTGGAAAGTTCTCAGGTTGTGCAAATTAAGGGCCTATGATGGGAAGCTGCTGTTCAATGTACTTTGTTGTAATGCATGCTTCTGGGAATCTGCAGCAGACTAGGTACCCCCATCAGCTCTGCTTTATGCTGCTTCATACTTCCATCAGAAAAAGGGTCTGATTGAAACGATGGGAGGTTTTGCCCTGTTGGGACAAAACTGGCTAGAAGGTAGTCAGGAAGGTAGTCTGGCCTTGCATAGCTGGGAATTATCTTCCAACTTCTAGAGTGCAACATCCAGTAGAAAAACATAAATCTTTAAGTACATTGCCCAAAGCTTGGCAAAGTCAAACACAGTCTTGCTGTTTACTC
>NW_010205118.1:12146-19774 GCF_000695765.1 Mesitornis unicolor | reverse complement strand
TGCTGAACCTATCAGCCCCAGACAAAACTGCATGAGTGATTCAGGGAGGAGGAGAGAAATGACAGCTGAATTCAGGGATGCTCTCTTTAGGCAAAGCCTAGGACAGACTATATCTTAGACCTTTGACAATGCAAGACTTAATAGAGTTAGTATTGATCTGCTTTTGCAATATTCAGTGTTCAGAAGAGTGTGGTGTGCCCTTACCAAGAGCAAATGAGCCTTATAAATATCCGAATGCAGCTGGTATTATTTTCGAGCCCAATTTAGATGCCTGTGTTAGAAAATTTGGCAAAATACACCAGCAGTATGGAAAAGACTCCATAGAACTGGAAAAAATTGCTGTAAATTCACTGTTGTTACTTCTACCAGTTTGGAAAAAATCAGTGCAAAGACACAGTCCCTAAAATAAATAAAAGAAAATGTTTTGTAGCCACCACCAGGCACTGGAGCTCCCCAGCAGAGACTGCCTGGGAGCTGCAGAGGGAACAGTGTGCGACTCCTCAGCCAGAGTAAACAGCAATGCAGCATTCGCCCATCCAGTGGAAGAGATGTGCTCTTTGCCATTGGTTTAGGTTGCTGATGCTTCGATCTCTTCCTTGGCTATAGGCACCTACCCCTAATTTGGGATTCTGCACTGCTCCAGGCAGAGCTGGAGGAGACAGAAGGTGTGAATGGACAGCCAAGACCGAGCACAGCCAAGGGACTGGCTTGGCTCTGGAAGGCAAAACGCAAGCTGAGCCATTGGAGCAGGCTGTACACAGATGAGAAGGAAAATGCACAAAGTGATAAATAACTTTGCTCGGGCCGCCAGGAAGGGCTGCCAGAACATTCTCGCTTGGCTATGCTCTGACTTGGCTCGCCTGCCGCCACTGGCCCCCGCTCCTGCACAGACAAAGCGCCGGGCCAGAGCCACGCATGCATCTTGGGGCCGACTCACCCCATCCCCTCACTGCCCAGCCTGCCCCTCGGGTGGCCGCTTTTGCCTGTACTGCTTCCCTCCAGAGCCCTCCCTCCATCTGGATGAGCAACCCAGAGACTTACCTAGCAAGAAGGCATGGAGAGAAAAAATTGAGCGGTTTTCCATTAGCTTGGATTCTTTTTGGAGGAGCTACCTCTCCCATTGCTCCCCCAGCAATCTGGACGGCATGTGCCTCTAGTGTCAGCGTACAGTACTGCCTCCATGGGCAGAAAGAACCCTCTTTCTCCAAGGATCAGCTCTGCGCCTTTTCCTTACAAAGGCGAGTAACACGGACAAATGATCCATGTGGTTTCAGCAGAGGTGATCAGATACCTGCTTTCTCCCCCGTGAATGCCTGGCAGTTTGCAGAGCAGCCTCGGATGGACAGACAGGCAGCTGCGAGCACAGCATGAGGCACGCAGAACAGGGATGAACTGCCCATGCCACGTGCAGCAGCACGGAAAGCAAAGCGACACTTCCCCTGGCACTCTGTGTTGCTACCAGCTTGGTGCCTAAGTAGAGTGGAAGGAGAGGTGGAGCTTTTAGAGTATTTCTTAGGGGAAAACAAAGTGTCTGCATTTCTGTTTCAGCTGGCAGTTCCAGCTTGAGAAAAGCTATTGTTGCAGGATTTCCAATGTCTTGTTGCCTTTCTGATCTGTGATGCACATTGAACATATGTCTTTATTTGGTTGCCCATTATTTAACCTTGATTTTTCCCTCCCTTGAGAGATTACAATGAATTCAGGGCACATGGATGGTTTAATTTATCATTTTCCAGTACAGATTGCCTTGCACTCCTATATAGTGAAAATAATTTGTTGTCAAGTTATCAAGTTACCATCTCTTTTGATATGCTCCATAACGAGCAATTTGTAATGATTCATATTCGTAAGAAGTCTAAATAACACAAATATTACCATCTCACTACAGATAACTACTAAACATTTCCAACAGCACTGAATCATACTGATCCCTGGGAGAGCTATGTACACATTTTTACAGAAACGGTTTGCTACCAGAAAATCCCTTTTCAAGAGTACCCAGTTATAGACTTTGGGAAAATTTCCCATCAAAAAATATGAAAAGATATTTCAATTTGAGGAGGAAAATACGATTTTATTGGAATTAATTTTTTGTTCCAAGTTGAATTTCTTTTCCCTTTTTCCTCTTACTGTCATGTACTCCTTTTACAATGGGTATGTCTTTTTGTGGGATGCTCCTCGTAGCAGTAGCATGTTGAAGGTTATGGGCATGTCCTTGTGCTAGCCACAAGTTATTCTTCCAATATATTATAATGCCTACAGTACTCAGTACACATTCACCCGAGATTTGTCCTGCATGCCACAAAATGCCCAAGGATACCTGTAGTCACTGAAAAGAGAGAGGTGCTCTTAGAAAGTGGTTCATCCCCTCCAGGATCCAGATGACCCTTGGCTGTAACTGTCTCACCTTCTGACAGCTGACGCAGTATATTATTCTCGGACTTAAATGAGATCCTCAATTAGGCAGATCAGTTAGGTACTTAAAATGGCTTAGGCTGAACTTGGCTCAAGCACTTTTTTCGTTCTTCCATTGTTTGGTGTTAAACTGTTTCACTCTTGTACAAGCAAGAGATCCCAATTCTGTTCCTTGTGCTTTAGCATCTGTTTTCTAATCAGCCAGCCTGATGTGGTAGCTGCCCTCGGGGATTTACAACCTAAGTTATTTCTGCTGTTATTTTATGGCATGACTTGGCATGATGTGACATTCTCATTTGGCTTGGATGGGGGACCAGTGACTTGAACTGCCTAACAGACTATAGTCAGACACTAATGACTGCCTGCATACTGCTAGGAGGAACCCCCTGGGGTGGCAGGGGGCCTGCTGCCAGCTCTGCTCTGAATTAACATCTTCACTAAGAAGCAGGCAGGGAGAATAGGCAGCCATGGAAAGAAGGACAACTAATACTGCAAACCTCAGTGTTCTAGCTGCTGAGAAGTCAGCCTTTTGAAAATATCCCAAGTAGGTTGATCAAACAGAAAAATAAACAAGAACCCGTGCTGTTCCCTAGTGAGCTTTAATGTTTCAGGTGAATGTAAACATGGGAAGGTGTTATCAGGGAAATTGCAGTAACTGAAACGGAACTGAACTTGTTTGTACACAGAAATGATCTTAAGGCATACAATTAGTATAATATAATGTGAGCTTCTAGCTGCAATTTCTGTGACTTCCTAAAAGAAATTATGAGTTTAGGTAGAAAAATCACCTCCCTGCATATTCTCAAGCTGCTAAAACAAGGCTTCAGAATAAAATGGAGTTCCCTACAGTAGTAAAAAACAATGGAGTTTCTGAGAGCTGCTATGAAGCTCCTCTCTGGAGTAGGAACATCTCAGAAAAAATCCCAGGAGACAAAAGAGCAGGAAATTAACACAAGATAAACTCTAAACTTGAGTCTTTCTGGTTTTCTAGCTCTTCTTTTACAACTGTATTTCCAGTCTTGTAATTAAAAAAAAAGGTAATGCTTTGTTCAATTAGAATAACATTGTTTTTCTTTTTTAACCTTGAGTGGGCTTTTGAAGGAATTCAGATAACTCTGGAAAGCACTAGGAACACTGGGGTTTTAAAAACTATTTCTGAAACCAGAAACACTTTAAAAGGTTTGGCTTTACAGAATACATAATTATTCAGTTATCTGAAAAATGGGTCTGGTTCCTCTTCTATTGAACTTCCTTTTGCCTGTTGTTGGTTTTTTTGTTTTCTTGGTCAGAGAAGGCCCAAATATTACAGTCAAATGATGTAATTTGACACTGGAGTGGACACCTGGCCCTCCAAATGTTTGCTTTGGGAAACCTGGTCTACATTTTTAAAGAATAATGAATGGCAATACAGATGTACATAGGAGACAAACCAGCCATCTCCTGTTGTTTAATCAGCTGTGCAGTGCTGGCATGAAACATCAGCTCAGGAGTGTCACAGCTTTCTCGGGCATCAGTGCTGTCAGACAGGAAAGCAAATTCTGGTTGGAAACGTCACCAAGAAGTGCTGTGTGGAAGCCTCTTGGATCTGCTGTCTTGCTTTGATACAGGAGACCATGCTAGGACTAGGACTCCAGCAAATCAGTGCTGAGCCATTGCAATACGGTGGCCTGGAAACTTGAGTTGTTTTTGTCATTTTGCTCCTGGTCTCATCTCTGTCCATGGTAAGGTTACTCCATCAGCTATGTCCATGGTTACCTCTGTCCTTTATTAGCATTGTCCCACCAGGAAGGGTTCCTAAACCAAGTGTTTCTTCAGGGCTTGTAGCGATTTGTAACGTCTTCAAATTATGTACATCAAATTATCATACTTAGGAAGCTGTTAGGTTTTTTTAAAGGTGGTGGTGCGGCTAAGAGAGGAGACACAGACCCCTTCTGTTGCTTCTCAATTTGTCAGGCAATATTCTCACTGACCACACGCCATGCTCTCACCCAGGGCAGCGCTCATTGCAGGCACATGAGAGGATGCTGTAACCTCTATCTTCTTCCCAATACCTTCTCCAGGAGGATATGTACTGCAGGTGAGATAAATGAGAGAAGTGTCACAGCTGTTCTACACCTATGGACTATAGCCCATCTCTATGTATTTATTTTAAAACTGTGACATTGTTTTAGCTTGACTTCTCTACATTTTCAGGCAGAAGTGCAGCTAACATAATCCCTGTCAAAATGAATGTGGGTGTTATTCATGTATCAAATTGCACTCGTTTAATGAAATCACCTCTTGAGTGATAGTAAGTATGAACTGGGGTAGCCCAGAAGTGGTGTGAAATAACCACAGCTAAGAACTCTGGGCTGTTGCCGTGGCTACTAGCCTATTTGAGTTACCATTGCAGTGGAAGAATATTAGCCAGGAGACAAGTAATTTCTGAGACTCGCACATGTCAATAGCACTTTCTGCCAAACTTCTCTCCCCTCCACGGGATCGAAACAAGACAGACATCAAACTGTTACTATTGCTGATTCTTGCAATGTGTCCCCAGTGGTAAATTAGATTTTCAAATTTCATTAGAAGGGGTATTTGAAGACATACTTGAAAGTTTTCACATAGGCTGCTTTCAGCATCCCTACCTGCCCCCTCCCCCCCCCAAAATAAAAAGTTTTTTAATAAAAGGATTAGGTGTATGTAAAGGAAAAATTGTCAGCTTTCTACAGAAATTATTTATATTTTCCAAAAGATAAACTATCCCAAACTGTAGTATTTCAAACAAAAACCTTAGTATATGGCATGGTGGTGCCCCTTAGAAGTTCAGTCTGAATGTTCCCTTTATGTCACCTAGATCAGAGCAGGTGACCCGAGGAGCAATCCCAATGAGCACTGAGATCCCGTGGTCCTATATTCACACTGTCAAATGGCTCCTGTTGGCTTACACCCTAGAAAAAATGTCCAGTCTGCTCTAGTCCTTCAGGAGTCCCTATGCTGCTGGTGGCTATTTCCACTTAGTTCCAGATGCCTAGGAGGAAAGCTGTTAGCAGAAAGGTACTGTCAGCATAACCTGAAAATAAAGCCCTTCGGATGTGTTGTCTCTTGGATGTGTAAGAGGCAACCCACTCACATCACTACCTGGTCTTGAAAATCCAGACCAGGGTGTTTTGCTGCATGTCTGAAAGGACTTTCCTTCCAAGAACAAGTCAGTGATGCTTTGTACAACAGCTACGAGGATTTCCTCATGTGATATTTGTAAAGATGAAGTTGAATGTATGTAGTTAACAGAGCAGTGCTCTTCTGGCATAGAACCATGTGCATCATTGTAGCTATAAAGCCTCACAAAACCGCAGAGTTGCAGTTGTCAACTGCAGCATTTCAGGGATTCGAAAAGAAGGTTGAGAACAGCAAAGTGTCCCAATATCCCAGACTTTTTGCCACAGATGAGTATTTTGCTTTAGATGTTTTTCTTGGTCCAGTTTGTGAAATGTGGGTGTGCAACCATAGAGCTCTGTATCTCAGTGCTGAGAGGGCTGGAGTTTGTATATAAATGCCACCAGCTCATGGGCATCTGCAGGGCTGTTATTGGACAGTGGTCTTCAGCTTTCCTCTCTCTGACTGCTCCTGCCTTGGAGACTTGTAGCAGAGGTGCCCCCTGGTCTGAGAAAGGCCGAAGTGGGTGTCTGATGTGTAGGCAGCAGCAGAAGGGCTGCAAGAAAGCCTCTTGATTAGCAGGTCATCAAGATCTCAGCACATCTACGTGCAACTTCTCAGGATGCCCAGATCGGGAGACAAAGGACAGTGAGTAAATTCTCATGACTCACTGAGGTGGGACAGGATGGAGAGGCTAATCCCTGTCAGCTCCTAAAGAGTAAAAAGATTCAGATCCAAAACAAGCACATCATCACCAACCTCCAAAGAGGCCAGGAGACATAAGAAGGTCACGATAGCTGGCACCTCTCATCCTCAGCATCCTTGCAAGGGATCCTGGGCTGGGTGCTTGGAAACAAGCGTCTTGTTGCCTGCTGATGGGCTGGCTGCTTGGACATGTTTTGGTGCTCATGAGTATGCAAGTGTGAGGGAAATAATTTTTAAATAAGATCATGTCCCTCTCCTCCAAGGTCCTGCAATAAACTTTGCTGCATTGTTGCAACATTCTTTCCTATATTCGTTTAAAGAGGAAAAACTAGTTCAGGACCCCACTTTCATCCCAATGTGAGTCAATCCTGTGTGTTCATAACAGTGTGCAACCTTGGTCACATCCAGCAGTTTAGCCAAACTGGCACTCAGAGCACTTGAAGGAAGGGTGTAGTTCAGGAGACAGTCGGGAAGAGAGGATCTGGTAGGAGAATGGCAATGCTGCTCACAGCCCTTGAAGTGGCTGCAAGAAGGTGCAAAGGTGAGATACTTAAGAGCTGTCTCTCAGCGGGGTGTCCCAATGATGGCTGGAGAACATCAGGACGCTAGGGGTGGTCTCTGCAGCAGCAGTGTGTGTATTTGGAGCCTGCTAAGGGGGAAAGGCAGCTTGGATGTAGATTTGTGTTGTTGTTGTATAGTTGAATCAAAGCATAATGCAGCTCTATCGTCGCCTTGCCTCCCCTCCTCTTTTCATGTCCTCTTTTCATACATAAAAATAAAGATCCTTTATGTGAATAAAAGTAGAAGGCGCCTCCTCTAAGCATGTTTTTAAAAAGCCAAAAATAGTCCCAAAGTCTCAACCAAAAGTGAACATAGCCAGGATTTCTGTGGAAAATGTCTGTAGCAGGAAGGGGGTGGGGAGGAGGAATTCGGACAGGGGCTGCCTGGGTGTTTTGCCTTGCTCCCAGCTCAGCTACCCACCATACCCCCTGCCACCCTGCCATGGTGGGCTGACCCAGGCAGAGAACATGGACTGGGTTGCTGGCTGGGCAGACAGCCCCCCTGGGAGGCAGCAAAGCCTCTGCCATGGGCTTCCCTGTCCTTCGTCTGACAGTTCTTGGCAGCTCTGGCGCAACGTGTTGTTAACAGCAGTCCTCCTAATTAATGGGGAACATGTGTGTGCTGCAGAAACCTTTTTTTTTCTTCTTCTGCTTGGTGGAAATACCATAAAACTGTTTATATCCACTATAAAAGGGGAAGGGGGGAGTTTACTATCTTCCTATCCCAAAGGTTTCCTTTACCTCAGATCAACCCATTTTGGGAACAGGCACTTCTTTAATCCCTGGGTGTCTTTTCCTAAATGCTTTCACACA
>NW_010205118.1:3382-12115 GCF_000695765.1 Mesitornis unicolor | reverse complement strand
ATCACACCTCGGCCCCCCCTTGTCTGGCTCCCCTGCCATACCATCATCTTGTCCTAATGAAAAGTAGCAGCCTTCAGCCCTGCCAAGTCCTTCTTTTTTTTTTTTTAAGACAAAATCCTGTTTATCAAAAAGAATTTCAGAAGTTTGTTGATTTTTTCCTTTTGTTAACTTAAATTTTTGCAAAAAGTGAAGAAACTATTGCTTTCCCAACTGCTTTTCCTTCTTGAGTAATAAGAAAGCAAATGTTTGCATATCATCTGCCACCAGCATGTTCTACAGATGATCTGGCAGACTCGTATCTTCCGTTCACCTCTAGTTCAATAATAAGGGTCCCGTGTCGCAGGTGACTCACTCTTCAGCACGAAGAGTGTTTTGATTGGCTTAGGAGTAAACACAGGGAGAAGAGACCAAAGCGAAGCATAGATTTGTCCTCAGGTGGTGTTGAGCACCAAGAGGATGACTGAGCTGAGTGTGATGCAGGTCTCCAGTCCTGAGGAGGACTGCAATGGTGCGCTGAGAATACTCTGAATAACTTGGACCCTGGCAGCCCTTCATGGTGTCCTGTTATACAGAGCACACATACCCACACTGTTTATTGCAGCCAAGCCTCAAGCGAGGACCACTTTCAGACCTCCCTGGGATAGATGATGATGATATAAGACACAGGCTCAATCTATATTGACACCTGTAGGAATTATTTCACAGAGTTGAATAAGACTTAAGACATTGGAAAAGAGGCCCAATTAATCTAGTCTCCTTGAAGGGAGGGAGATGCTTCTGTTCTCATTTTATAAATGTTGAAACAGAGAAAGACAGGGACAAAGAAAAGCACTGCTAGTGGAAAATGCCATAATGCACACCTACCATTGGAAGTTTCCTACTGCCAGGATGAGGAAAAGCAGCTGATCACATTCGTGGATTTTACTGAGATCTGTAGAGGCTTTCACAGCTCCAACACTGGAGCATCATCCTTTGGTGGGTTCTCCTGCAGTCAGATAGGCATGCTGGGTTGCAGGCTTGACAAACAGTACAAGGGCTATGGAGTTGTGCTTTGGACTTCAGGTTGCATGAACACACTGGTAACTTGGAAAAAAACCTGTCATATCCTGACAACTCTGGCAGGAACTGTTATCCTAGCCTGTATCCAGGTTCCTGGATGTGTTTGCTGAAAGTCCTGGGTGACTGGATATTAACAAAGAACAGCTGTCCAGTCTCTTCTGGGGAAGGATGTTTCTGAACACAGATGTGGGGAATACCTGTTTCAGAAGAAGTGGTTTCATCCAGCTACTCCTTGAACCTTGACTGCCATGGTAAGGCTGTTGGAGATGTATAGAGTACATAGGAGGGGAGCAGAATGATGAATAGCCATCAGTATGCAATTTTGGCTTAGGCCAAAGTGAAATCTTACATTTTCCAGGAGAATGTTTTTTTTCTGGTGGTTTTGGTGTTTTGCATTAAAGAACAAGTTCTGAAATTCCACAGATAACACATTTTCCTACATTTACCCCTAAAGGGACATGGGGTGGGGGGGGTGGGGGAGGGAAGAGAAGACCTTTCGTAAAACATTGGCCTTTGCTTCTTGTGGAAGACAGCAGAAAATTTGATACCAAAGCATCAAATGTTTAACTTCTCATCAAACCCATGGAAATGTCATTTTTTCCAGGTTTACCAGAGCCGCAACTATGTTCACATAACCTGATACTACCAGTACAGCTAATGGACCAGACCCATAGCCAGCATTAGTTGGCATTGCCCTGTGGTGTACTTGTTACCTTAGCAGCTTGCCAATCGTGGTATCATTTTCCAGATTACTTACATGAAACTATGACAAGTTATATCCACTGAGGATCTCGCCAACTCAACTGACACCTACCTGGAGGACTTGGTTTTGCGAAGCTTTACCCGTATTTTGTAAACCAACCTTATTAAAGTACCTCACCTTTATGTCAGGTCCTCAGCATCATGTTACAAGACATTTCCTCCATGGCAGTGCGTTGCCACACCGTGGCTTTGTGACATATCTGGCAAAACTCCACTGAGAAGGTCCAGTCTTAGTGAAGCTCCAGCCAAGGAATGTGGCAGTGGTGTTTTGTTTTGCAGGGCAAACACAAAAAGGAAGAAAAGCAAGCAAATGGATGAAACTAGTGGAATCTCTAATATGAAAGAATAGATGGGGTCATTTTTGAATGACTATAACAGACCTTGACTGAGGTTACTGATCTATGACAACGTTGAAATCCTATAGACACTGTGTTTTTTCCCCACAGCCTGCCAAGACCTTGCTGACACATCCAATATAAAAAAAGATTCAGCATACGCTATATCCTGAAAAGTTTCTGGTTAACTCTCCTCTAACATATTTAATGCTTTAGCATGCAGAAGCAGAACACTCCATCTTTTTCTATTTTATGAGAACCTAGTTAGTCCTTCTATTCCCCATTTGGTTCCCAGGCTGAACCTATCCAATTCCTATCCTTTGTGCCTTCAGGCAAGGGGAGCTTTTCTGAGTGTGCTGTTTGTGGTGCCTTCAGGTATCAGATCCTTTGTTTAGGGCTTTCTTATCTACTGAAGGCAAGTCTCAACTTTTTCCTCAGTTTCTTTGATGCTCTCTCATCAATGGCATGACAATTGTCCAGTCCTTCCGTGAGCACTCCCTTCCCAGTACAGCTACAGTTTGTACTTCTATATACATTTATTCTACATACAGTTTTAAAAGAAATACCCTTAACAGCATAAGCCACAGTTTTATGGACACTGGTGTCTAAGCTAATAGCATTCCCAACTTCAGGTAACACAAACTCCATTTGCTTTTAGATGAACAAGCCAGTGCTTTGCTGTAATGCTTGGAATTAAAGAAAGAAAGATAAGGAAAAGTATCGCTGGTGAGCTGAGAAATTCACAGCACGCTAGCCCTCAAAAATGTCCACAGCCAAGCTGGTTCTGTTCCCCTCAAAGCGGGTAAAAATCCAAAATGGGTGGATTTGGGAAGGTTCACCCAAACAGGAGAACAAATCCACTCATTTTGGATCTTCTCAAGATCAGGAGAGTGTCAAAGTACATACGTCAACTATGTGCACAGTTGGCTCCTTATCACCACCCTACTCAAGCCTGCCTGTCTCCTCTAGCTCTTCCCCCCACCAGCAAGGCTCCTGCGCTACAGCTGAGGAGGAACTCAGTGGGATAAGGGAGCTGCTGTCCATGCTGAACATGTGTGGCAGGGGTTGCACTGCAGCATTTTCTTCACCAAGTCTTTCTCCTGGCTTGTTTTGGCCATGTTTGTAGATAAACATACTATATTTTTGCTGAATGCTGGCTTTGAACTCCATACTGCCTTTCTACTTCAGTTCTCTTGACAGATGGCTCTGCTCAGACTAGGCCTTCCTGTATCCCCTCTTCGTTTTTCTTTCTCTTAGATCTTAACCACAACTGGGGCTACAACCAGAGGCTTTGATGGATGTCTTCAAAGCAACCTGCTTCAGTCTTCAGCTTGAGATCAGTTGTGAGGTATTCTGTGGCCAGCCTCTTTTGTGCAATCTTTGCTTTAGAGCATATTACTTACATGTTTCTTCTCTGTGGGTAGAGAAAAAGGCATTCCTCTGATTTCTGGCCTGTGGTATCAGACCTAGCTTTTCTCCCTGACAAGTAGATTGAGCACCTCAGGACTAGAAGGTGTCAGACACAAGGCTGCCTGCCTGACTCGTCTCACAGCAATCCTATAGCTTTCTAGGTTACAGCACAGAGTGCTATAAAAGCTTTCCTTATTTTCAGTACTTCAGCCTTCATACAACATCCAACTACTTTGTTCAGCTACTGAATACAGCCTTTTTTCTTATTCTGGTGTTCAGCAACCACCTAGCACTTACATAGTCTTTAGATAAACCTGTCTCAGCTGTATCTCCTTCGAACATTAACAACAGCCTTTGACAAGGGCAGCATTCCCTTCAAAAAGGTAGGTGCAGGGCCCATTTGAGACCCTGGCACATCCCATCTGCACCTGATTAGGGTGGTGAGGAGGGGTGGCACCTGGCATTAGTAAAAAGTCAAAGATGCAGTGCAAAGAGCTTTTGGATGCTTGCGTGACCTCTGAAAGAGGGTGTTAGAACACAGGGTAGAGGAAGAAAGCAAAGGTAGGCATTTTCATGGGAAAAGGATGAGAGATGGTGCTGTAGCAGAGGTTCTTTAGTATGTTGTCTTCCTAAGCTGGTATAGGCATAGGCAGATAATGAAAGATGCCCGTCTGTCTTTCTCTATCATAAGAGAAAATATGAAAGAAGATTGGATGATGTAAAGAAATAAAAATAAGTAGAGGCTCTTCCATTGTGTCTTTTATGCAAGTCTGCAAAGTGAAGGCCTGCAAGGTGAGCCATGGAAGACAATCTCTAGGTAAAGTACTTCAGGAGAGTTTTGTAGGAGAGCGCTAAAGTAGCTGATGGTACAGGAGGCTGCAGAAGAATTTAGGAGGTAACAAATGTGAGAAAAGTACAATGTCTATCTCAATGCACTGCAATTAGGAGTTAAGTAATACAATGATGCTGTATCTACCTGAAGCACGATGTTGCTGGGTGTGGGCTGTTAGTGCTTCTCAGCAGCCCAGGAGTAAATCACACTGTCTGATTCACTGTGTTTAGAGGGAAATTTGACAGATGGGCAGGAGGGGTAAGAGCTGCAGCAATTCCACAGGTTCTGGAAAACAAGTGACCTGGGAGAAGATGGGAGAAGGTAAATTTCTAAACCTCTAAAAACCTATGAGATTGCTGGTTCACCTTCATAAGACTGATTCAAAACTGCTTGAATTGTGTTAGCGTTTATTTGTAGACTGTAGCTTGACTTACAGAAAAAAAAGAAAAGAAAAAAAAGGCATATGAGAAGGCGAACAGACACAAATCTGTAACACATCAAGTGGCCGTGTAGTAGCACATTGCAAATGGGTTCACCATGAAATTGCAGATGACTTAATAGTACATAATGGCCCACGATGCACAAGTGACTCATTGTCTTTGCTATATCTGTTCAAGCTCACCACATTGACTAAGAAAGATTTGCCATCAAAAACCCCTCTAATAGATTCTGTTCCTTTGAAATATCCATGGTGCTTTTGAAAGAAGTATGGCATATCTCATGCTTTGAGAACGTAACCTACTCTGGAGGGCTCTGATAGGACATGCAGGCAGATCAGCATCCTTCAAGTCAGCTAAAAAACTCACTGAGCCAAAAGCGACTTGAGAAAGCTTCCCTGGGTCATCCCAAAGGGAGCTAAGTAGATGATTCTGGGTAGGAGCATAGCGAGTTGAGGAGCAAGTTCACCTCTTCCTACTAGCAAGGGAATGGGAGATGCTGCATTTGTTGATTCTGGGCACTGGGGAAGAAACTGTAGAGCTGGTCCATGCCAAATATGCCCCTATGCCTCGCATGTGTGCACCATCACCAATATCCAACCTGTTTATTATTTTATTATTATTTATTAATAAAATAATTGCACTGATGACATAAGGGCAAAGAAAGCAAGTCATGTCCAAGGCCCGCGGTGCAGGGTGTTACATGCAAATGCACAAGAGATAGAGACACTCTGATCTACATGCTCTTGGCTGTGGAAACAGACTTCCTAAAACCACTTTCATATGGAATGTCTTATTTTTACAGTTCAGCCCAGACTCAGTTCTGCTGGTTTGCCTCTTTCCAGTGAAGTCTTTAGATGCTCAGGTGAATTAAATTTTCACAGCTGACATCAGGTGCTTCATTTTCACTAATTATCAAAATTGGCAATTTCCCTCTGATGTCGGCATGGGCTTTGCCTGAGGAATAACCAACCAAGGCCCTCAGGATACAGCTTTTTATAGGCTTTAGGAAAGGGAGTTTTTGTGTTGCTCAGTGAGGGTGTGGGAGAGGGTTCAATAGAAAACTTTCTAGCTCAGCTCTCTTTAGTTACTTTTTCCATGGAAGGTAACAGATGCTCCTTGTGACGTAAACATTATTTTAATATCTATGAGGAGAAATGAGGACCAGTGTGATCCAAGCTTAAAGGTTAGTTTATTTCAAATTATTTTGTGACGTCAATAGACAGCGATATATATAGCAAAATATTTTTCCTCCTTACCGCAGGGCCTTTAAAAGGATATCTTTGTTGTCTTAGTTGCCATAGCAGTGACTAACGTGGAGAGGGAGAGATATATATATATATGTATGCATGTATATATACATGAGGAGGGATTCCCCAGTCCTGGGGACAATTGTGTTGGCTTCTGTGGTTGTATTTCCTCTTCTTTCCCATGCTTGAGGTGCTCCAAGGCACTAAGACAGCTTGTGAAAAATCCTTGAGTTAGGAAATGGATCTTTTCAGTCAACCATCTTGAAGTGCAGGCCTTATTGTGTTTTGTAGGGCTCTGTTATTTAGTGCTTATCTCTGAAACATAGGTAGCAAAGTCTGGGCAGAGCAGAGCTCCCCCATTGCTGGGGTGTTTTGTGTGCAAAGCAGATGACAGAGATTTGCGAGGTGATGGGGGTCCACAACTAAATTAGGATATCAGTAGTAAATCTGCTGTTTACTATTTAGATGGTTTCATATGTGCCCAGATTGTGCTGAAAGACCTTTGACATATTTAGCTCATCCTCACCTTAGAATAGATTTTTATCTCTGTGCTCATGTTTCAAAACTGTTCCTTCCTCTCAGCAACTTACTGACGTACTCCAGAGATCTTCCCCTCCGAGATGTGTGCCGTGGTCCTTCCCTGCGTTTTCCCCTAGCAGTCTGCCCTGAGCTCTGTGCCCTGGAAACAGCAAAACTGGGATCCAGACCCAGAATGACCCCTGGGTGCAGCCCTTGGGATGTGAAACATTTGCTGAGGGTTTCTTGATCTCCTTTTGACTGAGTTCAGTTGTCACCTAAATCCGAGCCCCTCTTCTACTCCTACGCTGTACTGTAGATGTTATTCTTTCACTGGCCCCAAAATACTTGATCAACACATTAAGCAGCACGATTGTGTCCATGGCATGCTGTTTGCGCTCTCTTTTTTTGTGTCTGGAGCAACCTGTACGTCTACCCTTTTTCCTTTCTGTGCCTGGTAAAGCATCTAGCAAAGAACAACTTTCTCAGGAGAGGGAGAGAGGTTCTGTCTGTGCTTTGTTCTCGTCTTGTGTTGGTTTTGGGGGGTTTTTTGGTGGTTTTTGTTTTGTTTTGTTTTGTTTTTTCAACCCCATATTTCAGGCCAGGAGACCTCTCCTGTCTAGATGCACTGGACAGAAAAGTTTCTTTTCTCAGGGACTCCTTTGCCTTGGCTCTCACCTGAGTTCAGAACTCCCTGGTCCATTAGCCCCTCACTGCAGGTGGGAGGATGATGCCTACTGTGGTTTCACAATTGCAAGTGGGGAACCTGTTTGGGTGCAGAAGCAGAACTAGGAAAGTGAGACGATGAGAATGGAGGAGTCTGTAGGCAACTACCCCTTCCTTCTCATGCTTCACGAGCTTTCCTCTGCTTGCTGGGGGAAGAAGTGCTGGCACGCTGGCCGGTTTGGGTGCAGGGGGGAAGCTGCCTAACTCCCCTGTGCTGCAGTCCTGTCTCCGATGATAACATTTCGTATTTCTGATGCCTCTCCCACCCATTCTCGTTTCCTGCAGTCAGAGAGCAGTGAAATCTGAGCTGGTATAACTGCAGCGAGGGAGTGACTCTGGTTTCTTTTACTCTCGGAATATCTTTTGCTACACAAGTGTCACCAAACCTCAGGGCTCTCCTGGATGCAATGTGGGTGTAAGCTCGCTCCTCACGGCTTTTAGGGGCTGGCAGGAGTAAGCAGAGTGGGAATGGGAAAGGTTACAGCTTCTGAGAACAAATGGGTGAACATCGTCAAAACTGCTTGCAAATCCCGTGTGTTTGTTCGAGCTGTTGACCAAACTGGATTTAGCAATGTATTGGTGAAGGAAGAGCATTTATACACAACACTATCCCAAAGAGCAGAAAGAGAGGAGTCTGAGAACCTGAACCAGCCTACTTTTTTGAGTTTAAACTCTTCTTACTCTTCTTTTTCCCCAGAGATTTGCACATCAGGGCTTTTTCACTTTTTCTATCCAAATCTATGCTTCTGCATGCCAGCAGCCAGCCAGAATTCAGCTTTTCTCTTTTTGCCTGTGTTTGTTGTAACCAACAAGGAAGATGCTGGAATGAGAACTTGGCTGGCCATTGTGTTGATGACAAATGAAAGAGAAGCAAACACAGCTTGCTTGTCTGCAGCTACATAGCAGGGCTGGCAGTAGTAAAGACATGTTATTTGTTGATAAAACACACAATGCCAAACTCTGAGAAGGAGCTGAGATAGATGGTATCTCAGTGCAATCATCTGCCTGTCCTACCTGCAACTTCAGAAATCCCAGCTTGTTGTGCTGGCTTAACCTGGAGGAGCTGAAATGGTACACGGTTCCTGATGTATAAGATCAGGAGGGATGCACCGTGAGGGGCTGTGAGCACTTGACAAATCACAGAGTAAATCACAGTGTGCCACTCACAGTGGTGGTGTGCATGTGCATGCATATTTAGCCTTTGTGAGCCTAGCATGTAGGTTTAGATAGTCTTTATGTATGTTTAGATATACATATGTACATACACACATACACACATGTATTGAAGTATATGCATGGCAGTGGCATGTAAAGGAGTGAAGGCAGAGTGCCCTAGTGGGCAGGGCAGCTAGCTGGTGCTCTTGGAGTTTTAATCAGCACACCACCAGTTCCCTGCAGGGTGATCT
>NW_010205118.1:0-3351 GCF_000695765.1 Mesitornis unicolor | reverse complement strand
TTTCCCTTTGTGTCACTCCTCTAGTGAGACTGAAAGATCTTCTTCGTGCAGGGACTGTCCCTTCATGTTTGCATATCCAGTGCTCCGCATGGGAGGCCTTGACCCCAGCTGGGGCTTCTGTAATACCAGAAATAATAGTTAGCAGCTACTGAGCATGCTGCTACCTTCAGGCATCTTGGGGAGTGGCCTCCAAAGAGGTTTTGGAGGAGAAGGAGGACCCTACTCTCTTAGTGGTGTGGCGGCTCCTGGAGTTAAGGATCATTGGTGCAAAACAGTGAAGAAAAAGGTCTCGTTACTTTATTGCAAAAATTCTGTTCTCTGCCACAGCAAAGGGTTAGCCCCAGTAAAAAGAGATACAGGTGTCATACCTGGGCTTCTTCTTGATGCTTTGGGCTACACTGTTCAGTCAAGAAAGGACCCTGTAACTGTATGCAATACAGTAATGCTTTCAAAAAGGCACATGCTTGTCAGGCTGCAGGGTCTAAGGGATTGCCAGCAAGCTCAGCAGCCCTCTAAGATCAGGTGTAAACCTTTGCCTTATACAAGCAGTCATGACAAATGCATGCCAGGGTAGAGGTGCACCTTAGGGAATAAAACTCAGGTTTCTTGTGGTTCAAGTGTATACGATTGCATTGACTGTCCCTGCTAAGCAGTGCTTTTCTGGGTCATAGTCCCTTTGGGGCTGGATGTTGGGGTGCTCCTGGTGGGTGATGCAAGCAGGCTGTGCCTCACAGCACATGTATGTCCCAGGAGGGGATAGCCAGCTGGGCACATATGAATGAAGGGAAAACCATGTAAACACAATAAATGCAAATGAGAAAGGTGACAAGAAACATGATGTCCCTGGGTGTAGTGTGAGTACAGGGACTTGTTGAGATGGGGGTGAGAAACCTCCATGGAGAAAATGCCTAAACTCCCATTTCTGCTCTGCTGCTCATGAAGACAGAGCTGCTCTAGCAAAGCTCTGTGGGAAGGGGTGCTGGAAAGCAGAGCGTATCAAATTCTCATAATTACAATGGTAGCTAGAATAGTGAGAGACAGACCTTGGATCATAAAGCTGGCAGCCTAAATAACCAAGAGATACAGGATGGTAGGGAACGTGGAGCTGCAGAGGGGAGACGTGACTTCCCAAGGCTACATGATGGGGTGATGGGGTAGCCAAGAATAGTGGCCTGATTCCTAGGCCACTATCTAAGCAACATGACCACATTCTCCTCAGTAATAAGAGCCATGCTGAACCTTTGCCAAGAACCAGCTTGACTCTGCTCTGAATGGTCACCATTTTTGAGGGTTTTCTGGGGGGAAAGAACAGCAGTTCAGCAGTAAATAAACCCATTCTTTTCTAGTTCTAGAGATACTAAAAGCAGTAGTATTGGGAAACCAAAAGTATTGTTGGTTTTCTTCATTGTACCAAACCTATCAGGAGGCAGAAAATCTTGATCTCTGCTGGTTTCAAGAGAAATGTCTGTTCTAAAGCTGCTGCCTCTGCTTTGAAGCATCCCAAATGCTGGGTGCTTCTACAAGTCTTCTGAGGTCTGCTTACTGTAGACACCATGGCTGGGAAACAGGACTGTAACAAACCTGGCTCCTCACTGATTTAAAAGTTTGCTTTGATAAGTCAAAGCTCTCCAGTATGCTGCAGTACGTAGTCCTCACATCATCCATTGATATGTCTGATTTTAATGATTTGATTTACTGCTAATATACTAAAAAGACCTGTCCCTTAAAAATAAAGCATCTGACCCTCAGTTAATTTCTGCACAAAGATAATAGATCCGTGTAGAGTTTATGGATTTTAGAGATGCTGGTCCAGCCTCTGAGCAACAGAGCCCATTTAATTGCAAGAGCTCAATCTCCACAAAGTGTTCACAGCAAAGCCCCAAACTAGGTGCAATAAACCTAACACCAGCCAAGTTTGCAAACCCAGGCTGAATTGCAGGAAAGCCCTAGGCCAGGTTTGGAAGAAGCCCCGGGCCAGTTAGCTTTGAATCCACATTTTTAGAGGCTCCTGATCAGGATTTTGATCTTCCCACAGGCTATGCTTCAAGCAATTTCCACCAGCCAGGATCTGAGCTCACCGCTGCCAAATCCCAGATCTGCTTGGGATGGAGCACCAGTGATGTTCAGAGGCAAATTTCAGTCGTGCCTAGGCCCTGGTCCCATGCAGGACTGGTGCCCCAGGGAAAGTGCTCTCAGTCAAGCCGGCAGGTTCGGCAGGGCTGAGTGGCAGGCAGCTTCCCCTATAGATTGCAGCAGTTTCATTTTCATCAGGTTTCAGCACTTGGCATTTTGGGCTGAATTTCAAGCCAAACGTTCAAATCCAAGAGGCCTGCAGGCCTTGTGGACATGCAAAACCAGCAACGTAACAAAAATTGGTTTAAAATTGATTTAATTAAAAAAAAAAATCAAGCCACCATGTGGAAACATTTAGAAGAATCAGTTACCAAGTTTTAGCTAAATGGAAGTAAATGCCTTTGAATGTATCCATACGGAGCACTGGCAGTGGAAAAAATAAATCTATTTACTGTGAATTTTAATTAAACCCATTGAGCTCTGATTTAATAAGCAGTAGTGAGTAAAATTTGTGAAAACACTGATACTCCACTTAGACTCCCAGAAATATGGAGAGTCTCCCAGTCACCTTTGTAAACTTTCCAAGACACTTAACGTAACTTTTTTGGGGTCATCGGTGTTTTGGTCCAGATCCTTGAACACGCTTATAAGAATGTCTAAGCATCACTGATTTCAGAGAGGATCTAATGCCTTTGAGAATCTTGGCTCACAGAACTCATTCCTTCTAATCTGAGGGGAGGTTTCCACTCTTCTTGGTCAGCTGAATGATTTTGACGAGCTGTGGGATCCTAAATGACTTCAGCCTGATAGCAATTTATGGCACCTTTTAGGTTTTGAGGCTATGGAGTACTGTAACTGAAACATGTAGGACAGGGAGATGCTCCATAACCCCAAACTGTCCAGTCTTCTGTGGAAATCATCGTCATGGGTGGCTGCTTGGGGCTTAGTGGTGCTTGCTTGACGTTTAGCCAATGCAGCTGGTTGTGTTGAGTGAATGCCCTTGTTTTTAGGTTGTTTCTGTGAGTGTTTTCCTGTCACATACAAAGAAATTGGCAGTCCTTGTGCTAAGTTTCAGGGAGACTAATAGCTGGCTGAAAGTTTCCAGGTATCCGTCCTGACAGCATCACAGGAGAGATTTGTAGCTGATGTTGCTGAGCTCTCACAATAGCATCAGTGGTCTTGGTCTCACAGTTGTTTAATTCTCTGTTTTTTCTTTTTCTTCTTCTTTTTCTTGTTTTCTTTTTCTCCCTTTTCCCCCTTTCTCCTTTTCCCCCTTTC